>NC_045956.1:162558349-162858349 GCF_010909765.2 Amblyraja radiata
TCAACCAATCCATTACACACAGAGTGGTGAATCTCTGGAACTCTCTGCCACAGAATGTAGTTGAGGCCAGTTCATTGGCTATATTTAAGAGGGAGTTAGATGTGGCCCTTGTGGCTAAAGGGATCAGGGGGTATGGAGAGAAGGCAGGTACAGGATACTGAGTTGGATGATCAGCCATTATCATATTGAATGGCGGTGCAGGCTCGAAGGGCCGAATGGCCTACTCCTGCACCTATTTTCTATGTTTCTATGCCACTATATATGCACCAATTTACCCCAATGCACTTCAATGCAGTTCATCCCATCAATAACATCCTATTGGATTCTATTTTCTTTAAATCCAACTTCTTCTTAAATGTATATATTCTAACCTCAAACATTCAATGTAACACATTTTCATAATTTAAATTCTTCATTGGATTTATCGCCAATGTTATCCAAATACCTGAGTTTTGGGCTTTTTCGCCATTGACAACTTTATATCTGTATTTACTTGAAAATAATTTGAGGTTTATCAGGGAACTTTGTTTTCTCTTACGGAAGTATCCAAGCCTCCCGAGTTTCCTGTTAGTTGCAGCCTTGATAAAAACCTGTTTTTTTCCCCCCAGTTCTAATTGTGTAATAAAACATGTTTGAAATGCAATTTCATCAAGGTGACATACAAGCAAATTGTTTCCTTCTAATTCAAGAATTTAGCCCTGGTTAATTCTTCAAACAATTTAAGACTTTGTGATGCTGGGTTACTTCAGTGAAAGATTTGTGTACCTAGATTCCACTGTGCCTCATTCTTACATTCCACGGGCTACATATTACACTACCTCATTCTTCCCACTGAAATGCATCATTTCAATTTCCCACTTAATTTGTCAGAAATTTGTCCCAAATGTTATTTCCCTACTTGCCACCTCAGCTCATGGTTGTTCTTTATAAAATGCTGCAATTGTGTTCGTTCAGAAATAATGAACAGTGATTCTTTCTTTGATGATCAAACTTTTAATTTGGGTTTACTGGGTCATTTTAATAAGAGGCAGGACAGAAAAAGAACACAAAGTAAGTTTATAATATAGATATACACCACAGGAATGTCTCAAAACAATGCATTTGAGATAAGCAACTGGTCTAATTGCCCAGTTCAGGGTAAAATGGTAAGGCAGCACCTCTACTGCTGCACCACTGTGTTGCTTTATTTTCCTTTTTTAAAACACTCCCTACACATTTCAGAGGTCAATTTACCTACAAATCCACACACGGAAGCATCCAGAGGAAATCTATGATGCCACAGGGAGAACATGCAAACTCCACACGGACAGCACCCGAGGTCAGGATCGAACCTGGGTCTCCAGCGATGTGAGGCAGCAGTTCCACCAGCTGCACGTCTGTGCCGCCTATTGAAGAGTGATCAGTTAGGGGTGGTCGGTTGCCACAGGCAGTCTACGGTGGTGCTGCTGGTGGAGCAGCTGCCTCTTGGCTCCAGTGGTCAGGGTTCAGTCCTGATCTCGGGTGCCGTCTGTGTGGAGTTTGCACGTTCTGCTCTGATCCCACAGTCCAATGATAGGCTGTTGATAATCCAATTGTCCAGCGCAAATGATGCCCGATGTAGAATCCTGGAGGAATTGATGGGAGAACGTTTATTTTTAGAGATATAGCACGGATACAGGCCCTTCGGCCCACTGAGTCCACACTGACCAGCAATCCCCTAACATTAACACAACCCCACACACATTCGGGACTATTTACACTTATACCAAGTATCCAAACCCAAACCAATTAACCTACAAACCTGTACGTCTTTGGAGTGTGGGAGGAAACCGATGTCGGAGAAACCTCACACAGGTCACGGGGAGAACGTACAAACCCTGTATAGACAGCACCCATATTCAGGGTCAAACCCGGGTCTCCGGTGCTGCAAGCGCTGTAAGGCAGCAACTCTACCGCTGCCCCGCTGTGGTATCCTTAGAATGAAATGGGATTAGTGTTAAAGGGAACTAATGGTTGGTGTTGACTGTAGACGGTGGACTGTAGGGCCTGTCTCCACACTGTATGATCCTCTGCAAAGCCATATACAGGAAGGCCGCTCCTCATGAGTGAGTTACAGCTCTGAGAAAGTGTTAAGAAAACAGTCAGTCAGCTAAAGATAGTGATTGTCTCCCCGCTCTGTCAGCAAGTGGTGGTTTTTCCGCCAGCCATCAAACTCCAATGAAGCGCAACATTCATCCGTAAGGAATATGACTAAAATTCACAGATAGAGTCATCGAGTCGTATGGCATGGAAACAGGCCCTTCAGTCCAACTTAGTAGGTATGTTACAATACTTACCTTCAGCGGCGCTGCAATTCTGGCCGTGTGCGCGATTTTGGCGCGTTTGAGAGGGGGGGCGGGGTTAAAACGTGTTTTTTTTCTTACCTTGTCCTGGATTATATTTGGTTACAGTGCAAGCTTTTGCTGAAGAATCGTTCCAACGGGCGTTCTGTGTATTTTTTTTTATAATCGTCCCACTCGTTCAGCGCTGGAGTCATTTTAAAATCAGCTTCTAAAGCCGTCAACGCCGACAACGGGGATGGAATTCATGTAATAATAATAATAATAATAAATTTTATTTATGGGCGCCTTTCAAGAGTCTCAAGGACACCGTACAAAAATTTAGCAGGTAGAGGAAAAACATGTAAGGGGAATGAAATAAATAGTAGAGACATGACTAGTACACAAAGTAAAGACAGAATTCAATACAAAACACAATATGAGGCAATTAATGCACAGATGAAAAGGGAGGGGGACGTGGGGCTAAGGATAGGCAGAGGTGAAGAGATGGGTCTTGAGGCGGGACTGGAAGATGGTGAGGGACACGGAATTGCGGATCAGTTGGGGGAGGGAGTTCCAGAGCCTGGGAGCTGCCCTGGAGAAGTCTCTGTCCCCAAAACTGCGGAGGTTGGACTTGTGGATGGAGAGGAGACCGGCTGATGTGGATCTGAGGGACCGTGAGGGTTGGTAGGGGGAGAGGAGGTCAGTGAGATATGGGGGGGCCAGATGGTGGAGGGCTTTGTAGGTGAGGATCAGGATTTTGTAGTTGATCCGGTGGGAGATGGGAAGCCAGTGAAGTTGTTTGAGGACTGGAGTGATGTGATGCCAGGATTTGGTGTGGGTGATGAGTCGGGCGGCTGCGTTCTGGACCAGTTGGAGTCGGTTGATGTAGGTGGAGCTGATGCCAAGGAGAAGTGAGTTGCAGTAGTCCAGTCGGGAGGAGATGAAGGCATGGATGAGTCTTTCAGCAGCGGGAGGTGTGAGAGAGGGTCTGAGTTTGGCGATGTTGCGGAGATGAACGAAGGTTTTAATGACATGGCGGATGTGAGGCTCAAGGGAGAGGGTGGAATCAAAGATCACGCCAAGGTTGCGGGCCTGGGGAGACAGTGGTGCCGTCGATGGTGAGAGTGGGGTTATTGATTTTGCTGAGTGTGGCTTTGGAGCCTATGAGGAGGAATTCTGTCTTATCGCTGTTGAGTTTGAGGAAATTATGTTGCATCCAGGTTTTTATAGCTGACAAACAGGAGTTGATATGGGAGAGGGGGGGGGTTGTGGGGGGATTTGGTGCCGAGGTAGATCTGGGTGTCGTCAGCGTAACAGTGGAAGTCCAGGTTGAAGTGGCGGAGTATCTGACCAAGGAGGAGGATGTAGATGATGAAGAGGAGGGGGCCGAGTACGGAGCCTTGGGGAACGCCTTGAGTGACTGTGGCTGTAGCAGAGGTGTGGTTGTGGAGAGAGATGAAGTGACAGATGTAGGTGACAGGTAAAAGAAAGTGGTTTATTTTTATGTATAAACGTGGTCCTTAAGATGCCTTTAGTTCACATTTTAAGTTGCAAAACGGTGATTCAGTCCCCATACCAACCGGCAGTGTTTTTCATGCCGATATGGGGGTCTAAATCACTGCAAACTGCAACGTTCCAAATGGTCGCGTTCCAGAAAAACCCACTCGCAAGATGATTTAAATGGCCATTAATTTACAGGTATTAAACATTAAATTCCTTCCATTTGGCCTATAAATCCATGACAATGAGATTTAAAAATTATGTTATATTGTGAATTCTTGTGTGAAAGTTATTTGGACACTTAGGCTATTTAAAAATGTTAATCTATTCTTAAGAAATTGATAGATGTTTAGATCTAGTAATTGAATTTTGTAATTAGCTACAATTAGGTTAACTAATTATATGCTTTAATTTCAAGTCGTCTAAGTAAGATTATTTCATATTTGTTTCAGAATGTTTCAATCTATAATAACTGAAAATGTCTTTCAGTTCTCTTAATTTTTAAGAAAGTTATGGCCATTTGACTGTACTCGATCACAGCTTTTGTGTTAAGTCAATGGAAAAGCAATAGGGAACAAGATGCTAATTTCTGAGTATGAAAATGGCCATACCTTTTTTAATACTGAAGATATGAAAGTGAATTAGGTGACAAATTAAACTTCTTTTTATGCTTTATCTGATGGGATAAATTACACACTTGATTATTAAAATCTCAAAATTTTGTAACATTGCTAAACTTAGCAATGCCAACCAAGATGCCTTGTTTACATTAGTCCCACCTGCTCACGTTTGCCCCATATCCCCATAAATCTTACCTATCCTTGTACCTGTCCAAATATCTTTTAAATCCTAAGAGATGATAAGAGGTAGGACTAGAATTAGGCCATTCGGCCCATCAAGTCTACTCTGCCATTCAATCATGGCCTTCTGTGGCAAATGCTGTATAGATGATCAAAAATTCTGTGAAAGAAGAACATTTCCTTAGAAATGCAACTTTTCATAAGCATTGGCCATTATTTTACTGGCGAGGAAGGGTTTTGTTTGAAGTGTGGCCACTATTGTAATGTAAAAACCAGCAGCCAGTATGTGCAGAGTAAGTTTCTATAATTTCTACATTTCTACACTTCTACTCAGTGGGCTGAAGGGCCTGTTTCCACGTTGTATTTCTAAACTAAACTAAAATAATCACCCCATACGCTAGTTCTATCCAAAAAAAAAGTTCAGTGTGTATTAGATTAGATTAGATTAGATTAGATTTGTTTATTGTCATTCAGACCTTTCGGTCTGAACGAAATGTTGTTTCCCTGCAGTCATACATATAATTAAAAAATGACAAAACACACAATCAACACAAATTTAACATCCACCACAGTGAGTTCACCAAACACCTCCTCACTGTGGTGGAAGGCAAAATCTTAAAGTCTCTGTCTCTTCCCTTTGTTCTCCCTCTGCGCCGAGGCGACGGTTCAAACTCCGCGGGTGGGCGCTGCCGCCGCCACAGCTCCGAGGCCGAGTCGGGTCTCCACTGCCGCTGCCACAGCTCCGAGGCCGAGTCGGGTCTCCACTGCCGCCGCCACAGCTTCGGGGCCGAGTCGGGTCTCCGCTGCTGCTGCCGCCGCCACAGCTTCGGGGCCGAGTCGGGTCTCCGCTGCTGCTGCCACCGCCACCACAGCTTCGGGGCCGAGTCGGGTCTCCGCTGCCGCTGCCGCCACCACAGCTTCGGGGCCGAGTCGTGTCTCCGCTGCTGCTGCCACCGCCACCACAGCTTCGGGGCCGAGTCGGGTCTCCGCTGCCGCCGCCACAGCTTCGGGGCCGAGTCGGGTCTCCGCTGCTGCTGCCGCCGCCGCCACGGTTCCGGGGCCGAGTCGGGTCTCCGCTGCCGCAAGCTCCGCCATTAGGCCTCGGCGCAGACGGAGACGGGGAATACGACAAAAAAACAAAGTCGCATCCCCGGAAGGAAGACCAAAGCATGTTTCTCCCACCCCACTCACACACATACACAACTTAATAAAACAAAATTAACTAAAACATGACAAGAAACAAAAAGAAAGAAAAAAAAACCAGACGGACTGCAGGTGGGCCGCGCTTAAGCCAGCGCCGCCATCTTGAACCATACACATACTCACAAATACACACACATATATATACGCACACACACAAACATACATACACACAAAAAACAAGCAATAATAGTGCAATAATAACAATAATAATCTATTGTAGTTCAGAGTTTATTTGAGGTTGTCATGTTTAATAGCCTGATGTCTGTAGGGTAGAAGCTGTTCCTGAACCTGGATGTTACTGTTTTCAGGCTCCTGTACCTTCTAACCAATGGCAGGAGTGAAATGAGTGTGCGGCCAGGATGGTGTGGGTCTCCGATGATGCTGACTGCCTTTTTGAGGCAGCAACTCCGATAAATCCCTTCGACGGTGGGGAGATCAGAGCTGGTGATGGACTAGGCAGTGGTCACAACTTTTTACAGTCTTCTTCGCTCCTGGACGTTCAAGTTGCCAAACCAGGCCACGATGCAACCAGTCAGTATGATCTCTACCATAAACCTGTAGAAGTTCAAGAGAATCCTCTCTGACATACCAAATTTCCGTAATCTTCTTAGGAAGTAGAGGCGTTGATGTGCTTTATTTATAATTGCATTAGTGTGCTGGGTCCAGGAAAGATCTTCAGAAAAATGCACGGCCAGGAATTTGATGTTTTTGACCCTCTACACCATCTTCCCGATGATATAAACAGGATTGTGGATCCTCATCCTTCCTATTCCAAAGTCCACAATCAGTTCATTGGTTTTACTGACATTGAGAGCCAGGTTGTTGTGCTGGCACCATTTGGTCAGTCGGTCCATCTCATTTCAATCCTCTGACTCATCACCATCTCTAATTCGTCCAACAACAGTGGTGTCGTCGGTGAACTTGATGATGGAGTTCGCACTATGTCCGGCTACACAGTCATGAGTATAGAGTGAGTACAGCAGGGGACTGAACACGCAGCCTTGAGGAGCTCCCGTACTGATTGTTAATGAGGATGAAGTATTTCTGCCAATTCAAACAGACTGTGGTCTGTGGATGAGGAAGTCGAGGATCCAATTGCAGAGGGATGCGCAGAGACCCAGTTCCACGAGCTTGGTAACCAGCTTTTAAAAAAACATTTTTTTAATCAAAAATATTTATTCAAATATTAAAACAATATATACAGTACAGTAAAAAACAAAACAGAACCCACCACCATAATACACGATAAACTATTATACAGTCTGTCCTCAACAGAGGCCTCACCTTTGTTCCCCTCCGTCCCCACCTCAATGAGTTCCGCGTGTGCCACGATGTGGAGCTCTTCTTCCGTCGCCTCCGCGTCCAAGCGTTTTCCCTTGGGAAGGAGTCCTCACCCCTTAGTGATGACCCCTTCTCCCGTCTCCAACGCACCCCCTCCTCTTGGACCCATCCTCATGACCATCTACCGGCTTTAGACCTTTTTATTTTAAACTGCCGGCGGAACATCAACCGCCTCAACTTCTCCACTCCCCTCTCACTCTAATCTCTCCCCCCCTGAACGTACAACAACCTGCAACAACCCAGACTGGGTGATCAAACCTGCCGACAAGGGAGGTGCCGTGGTAGTCTGGCGCACTGATCTCTCCTGGTCTGAGGCCAGGCGCCAACTCTCAGACACCTCCTCCTACTTATCCTTGGACCATGACCCCACAGACGAGCACCGGGCTATGATCTCTAACACTATCACTGACTTCATCACTTCCGGCTCCCTGCCCTCCCCAAGCCTCCAGCCCCGCACGGCCCGATTTTACCTTCTCCTCAAAATCCACAAACCTGTCCTGGCAGACCCATTGTTTCTGCTTGTTCAGGTCCCACCAAACTTATTTCCACATACCTTGGCTCCATCCTATCCCCCCTGGTTAAATCCCTCCCGTCCTATGTTCAAGAAACCTCACACGCTTTTCGTCTATATCCGACATCTCCCTACCGTTTCTAGACCTCACTATCTCCATCGCAGGTAACAGACTACTGACCGACATCTACTACAAACCCACTGACTCCCCTAGCTATCTGGACTACACTTCTTCCCACCCTGCTTCCTGTAAGGTCTCCATCCCCTACTCCCAATTCCTCTGTCTACGCCGCATCTGCACCCAGGATGAGGTGTTCCAAACCACGGCATCGAAGATGTCCTCATTCTTTCGGGAACGGGGGTTCCCCTCTTCGACTATAGATGAGGCTCTCACCAGATTATCTTCTATGTCCCGTAGCTCTGTTCTCAATCACCAAATTATCTTGACACTAAAATTTCAAACAACAATGTTACAATCCTTACAAATGTACTAAATAACTACTGTACAACCATGTCCCTCTCTAACACCATCCGGGCATGGACGTAACCCCGGAAAAAGGGCAAGCATCTGACTCGGGCAAAGTCCACTTCCGCCTGGCGCCGTGACTTGCGGATGGCCAGCTTGGCCAGGCCCAGGAGCAATCCAACCACGACATCTTCGGCTTGGTAACCAACATTTGTTTTCATTTTTAATTTATTCAATTATTAAAAATAATATATACAATACAAATATACAAAACAGAATCCACCACCATAATACAAGACAAACAAATATAGGAAATAAATTACTATACAACTGGATAGCTAAGACTGGATAGACTCGGCTTGTACTCGCTAGAATTTAGAAGATTGAGGGGGGATCTTATAGAAACGTACAAAATTCTTAAGGGGTTGGGCAGGCTAGATGCAGTAAGATTATTCCCAATGTTGGGAAAGTCTAGAACAAGGGGTCACAGTTTAAGGATAAGAGGGAAGTCTTTTAGGACTGAGATGAGAAAATCTTTTTTTACACAGAGGGTGGAGAATCTGTGGAATTCTCTGTCACAGAAGGTAGTTGAGGCCAGTTCATTGGCTATATTTAAGAGGGAGTTAGATGTGGCCCTTGTGGCTAAAGGTATCAGGGGGTATGGAGAGAAGGCAGGGATGGGATACTGAGTTGGATGATCTGCCATGATCATATTGAATGGTGGTGCAGGCTCGAAGGGACGAATGGCCTACTCCTGCACCTATTTTCTATGTGTAATCTAAACTATGTTACAATCCTTGTCAAGGATGCATTCAACCCCCTGCGGTGCCCAGTGGTCCCGGAAATCCCCCAGGGTGCCAGTGAGCATCCTCGGCTTGGTAACCAACATGGAGGGGATGATGGTATTGAACGTCGAGCTGTAGTCTATAAACAACAGCCTGACGTAAGTGTTTTTATTGTCCATGTGGTCCAGTGCAGTGTGGAGAGCCAGTAAGATCGCATCCTTCATTGACCTGTTGTGACATAGAAACATTAAAAAATAGATGCAGGAGTAGGCCATTTGGCCCATCGAGACAGCACTACCATTCAAAATGATCATGGCTAAACTTGACTTGACTTGGCTAATCATCTAAAAGCAGTACCCCGTTCCTGCTTTTCCCCCATATCCCTTGATTCCATTAGCCCTATGAACTAAATCTACTCCCTCTTGAAAACTGTGACGGTAGTCGAACTGTAGTGGGTCGAGGTTTTTGTTGAGGTAGGAGTTGAAATGCACCATAACCAAACTTTCAAAGCACTTCATCATTACGGATCTACTGACGTCGGTGACTGTAATACCATCAGGGCATATGGGGGCTCGGGAAGGCACATCAGCGTTCTCCCTATCAAAGCGTGCGTAGAACGCATTGAGCTTGTCAGCTTGAGCTGCCTCCTGATTTTGCCTTCAAGTTCAAGTGTTCAAGTGAGTTTATTGTCATGTGTCCCTGATAGGACAATGAAATTATTGCTTAGCTTCAGCACAACAGAACATAGTAGGCATTGACTACAATGTGTTGGAGGAGGTAATTGTATTCAAGCCCTGCCACAGCTGCCGAACATCTGCCTCATTTTCCAGCTTGGAACAAAAGTCCCTTTTTGCCTTTTTGATGGCCTTGTCAAGGTCGTATCTGGACTTCTTGTAGACCACTGTATCACCAGACCTGAATGGATCTGCTCCTCAGAAGAATGCGGATCTCCTGGTTCATCCAAGGCTTCCAGTTAGGAAACACTCGGATGGTTTTGGTCAGAACGCAGTCCTCCACAGACAGCACCCGTAGTCGGGATCGAACCCGGATTACTGGTGCTGTAACACAGCTGTTCTACCACTGTATCACTGTGCCACATATGAAACGCACCCTAGAACCCTGATGGGTTAATTTAGGGATTTTGCCATTTTATATTTTGCACTATTTCCAAAGCAATGTTATTTAAAGTAAATTGCTGTTAAACTGAGAGGGATCAGTGGCACATAGGGTTAGCATGGAGCATCATGTTCCACTGCAAACCATGAAGTTTTGCCTGCCTTACACGGAACAGACAATAAATGCAACTTCGGAGCAACGAGGAACTGCAGATGCTGGTTTACAAAACAAGACACAAAGTGCTGGAGTAACTCAGCGGGCCAGGCAGCATCCCTGGACACAAAATGCTGGAGCAGTTTAAAGAAGGGTCCTGACCTGAAATGCCACCTATCCACGTTCTCCAGAGATGCTGCCTGGCCCGCTGTGTTACTCCAGTATTTTGTGTCACATATCCATGTTCTCCAGCGATACTCCTTGACCCGCTGTGTTACTCCAGCACCTTGTATCTTTCACAAAAGTTAGTTTGCCAGAATTGCCCACATCCTCAAAAGGGGTTAAATGATAATATTATCTTTGAAGGGGTGGCTTTTGCACATTATTCCCTTGCAATGAAAGAGATGAGAATGTAATGGGTTCTGGCAGTCAAAGGGCTGGTAACCATTCACATTCTTAATGTTGAAGTGAGCAGTTCACATGTAGAGAAGGGAACTGAATACCAAACAAATTTACTGCTGGAAGACTCAGCGTGTCAAGCAGCTTCTGTGGAGGTACAGGGGCGCTTGGCGTTTTGGGTCATGACTGTCATGGCTGTCGAGTGAAGAGAGCTAGAATAGGGAAGTGAGAGGGAGGGGTGAGAGAAAGACTGGTAAGTGATAGGTGGGCAGACACAAATGGCTGGAACAACCCAGCAGGTCAGGCAGCATCCAGGGGGTCAAAGGACGGGCTACCCCTCGGGTCAGGACCCCTGGATGTGGGGTGGGGTGGGGTGATGGGCAGATAGTGGGGGAATGGGTTTTGTTGAAGGTACAAGGTATAGGTAACAGGTGGAAGCATAAGAAAAGGATAAAATTAGACAGATGGAGCTGGGTAGTGTCGGGAAGGAAAAATATAAGTCAATAGATGCCCAGACCATCACACAAATCAACCGCCCTGCTATTGACTCCAGTTATATCTCACACTGCCCTGGCAAGGCCAGCAGCAAGGACGAGCCGCACCCTGGCCACTCCCTCCTCTCCCCTCTCCCATCGGGCAAGAGGTATAGAAGTGTGAAAATGCACACCTCCAGATTCAGGGTCTTCCTTCCCAGCTGTTATCAGGCAACTGAATCATCCTACCACAAGCAGAGAGCAGTGCTGAACTACTATCTACCTCATTGGTGACCCTCGGACTATCCTTGATGGGACTTTACTGGTTTTACCTCTTTTGTGTGGAAAAAATAACCCACAGGTTCCTATTAAACCTTTCCCTTCTCACCTGAAACCTATACCCTCCAGTTCATGATTCCCCTTACCTGGGAAAAAGGCACTGTACATCCACCCTACCTATTGCCTCATGATTCTCTATCGCTATTAGATCGTCCCTCAGCCTCCTGGGCACCAAGTAATAAGTAATAGCCTCTTCTGAAAGGTCAGGCCCTTGAGTACTGGAAACATCCTCGTAAATCTTCTCACCATTCTTTCCAGCTTAACAACATTGTTCCTACGGCAGGGTGAGCAAAACGGAGCACGATACTCCAAGTGGAACCTGACCAGCACCTTGCACAACGAGCGTCTTATATTCCCTGCATCTACAAGGAAACTGAATGTAGTATCTATACAAGAACAATGGACAATGGGGGGGAGGGGGGGGGGACGAGGACAATGGGGACTCCGCGTGGGGGAACCGCTGTGATGGGGGGGGGGAGACAAATGGGGGAGCCTGCGTGCTTTGTAACTTCGTCAGTGCCGTAGGTGGCCGCTATTCATATACATTATGTATACAGCAATGAATCTCACTGTGTACTCGGCTTGTACGCGCTAGAATTTAGAAGATTGAGGGGGAATCTTATAGAAACGTACAAAATTCTTAAGGGGTTGGACAGGCTAGATGCAGGAAGATTATTCCCGATGTTGGGGAAGTCCAGAACAAGGGGTCACAGTTTAAGGATAATAAAGGGGAAATCTTTTAGGACCGAGATGAGAAAAAAAAATTTCACACAGAGAGTGGTGAATCTGTGGAATTCTCTACCACAGAAGGTAGTTGAGGCCAGTTCATTGGCTATATTTAAGAGGGAGTTAGATGTGGCCCTTGTGGCTAAAGGGATCAGGGGGTATGGAGAGAAGGCAGGTACAGGATACTGAGTTGGATGATCAGCCATGATCATATTGAATGGCGGTGCAGGCTCGAAGGGCCGAATGGCCTACTCCTGCACCTATTTTCTATGTTTCTATGTTTCTAATCAAGTATTCCTATCCCTACCCCTTAAATGGCTCGATTGTAATCCTGTATTCTCTTCCTGCTGTATTCCCTTCCACGCAACAAAAGCTTTTCACTGTACCTCGGTACACGTGGCAATGAACCAAACTAAATTAAACTGGTTGTGTACCATAGTTTTTCTTATGCTTCATAGCGTTATATTAAAATTGAGTTAAATGGAAAGCACTATATTTTCGTTATTCTCCGCTGACCTGTAAAAATGACGACGCTTGCAAAAATGACTCGAGGTGATTAGAAACAGACCTTAACGGCAAGTGTTCCAGTTTCATGTCCCAGTAGCAGGGGAAACACATACAGACATGTTGCAGAGCTCATGGTTCTTAATAAATACCATTGCAGCTACTGTTTAGCAACATTCAAAATAGCTTGAGGGAACCAATATGAATGAATATACAAGAAAAGTATGTCATATGCACAATGTAAGGTAAGCTTTAATTATTAGGGCAAGTATTAACCTTCACATCCGTGGGCATGTTGGATAATACAGTGTCTTTTTCAGAAACTCACACTGGATATGCCTTACTGCAGTGCAGTGCACTATCTGTCTATATCAAAAGCTATGCGTAGGAAGGAACTGCAGATGCTGGTTTATACCGAGGACAGACACAAAGTGCTGGAGTAACTCTGCGGGTCAGGCAACATCTACGGGCTTCATTCTTCAGACTGAAGAATCCTTTTTCTCCAGAGATGCTGCTTGACCTGCTGAGTTACTCCAGCACTTTGTATATCACTAGCCAGTTTCCAACACCCGAACAATCTATTAAAAAGCAACTTTTGTGGAAGAAGGACCTAATTTCCAGTCATTGCTCATATTTGATTTACAAAAATAAGTTGCATGTCGCCCGATAGGCAAATAAATCGGACAGTTGCTATTCTGCACCTCCTTCAGGCTTCATTCACTGACAACCCCAAGCTAATTCTGTGGTGAATTAATATGTATATATAGCAAGGCTAGTGTTTCTATGGTGCTTTCATCAACACCTTATATACAGTATATTTCTTTCTCTGTGGCAGAATCTGTAAAATCCTACAAGTTTAGACAGAGACACATGAAGTATAATCCTTCATCATGAACAAGGGAGGAACATCATTAAGGCCAATATTTATGTTGGCCTAAATATAAGGGCGGCCCGGTGAACCAGCGGTGGAGTTGATGCCTTACAGCGCCAGAGACCCGGGTGTGATCTTGATTGCGGGTGTCATCTGTACGGAGTGTCATCTGTACGTAACAAGGGCAGAGTCCCCCTTGTCCTCACCGTCCACCCTACCAGCCGTCACATACAATAGATAATCCTCCAACATTTTCGTCACCTCCAACGGGATCGCACCACGGGCCACATCTTCCCATCTCCTCCCATTTCGGCTTTCCGCAGAGACCGCTCCCTCCGTAACTCCCTGGTCAATTCGTCCCTTCCCACCCAAACCACCCCCTCTCCTGGCACTTTCCCTTGCAACCGCAGGAAATGCTACACTTGTCGCTTTACCTCCCCCCTCGACTCCATCCAAGGACCCAAGCAGTCTTTCCAGCTGTGGCAGAGGTTCACCTGCCCCTCCTCCAACATCCTGGGATGTCAGGACTTTCATATGAAGAAAAACTGGATAGACTCGGCTTGTACACGCTGAAATTCAGAAGATTGAGGGGGGATCTTATAGAAACTTACAAAATTCTTAAGGGGTTGGACAGGCTAGATGCAGGAAGATTGTTCCCGATGTTGGGAAAGTCCAGAACTAGGGGTCACAGTTTAAGGATAAGGGGGAAATCTTTTAGGACCGAGATGAGAAAATCATTTTTTACACAGAGAGTGGTGAATCTCTGGAATTCTCTGCCACAGAAGGTAGTTGAGGCCAGTTCATTGGCTATATTTAAGAGGGAGTTAGATGTGGCTCTTGTGGCTAAAGGGATCAGGGGGTATGGAGAGAATGCAGGGATGGGATACTGAGTTGGATGATCAGCCATGATCATATCGAATGGCGGTGCAAGCTCGAAGGGCCGAATGGCCTACTCCACCTATTTTCTATGTTTCTATGTTTCTATCATCTATTGCATCCACTGCTCTAGGTGTCAGCTGCTCTACATCGGTGAGACCAAGCGTAGGCTTGGCGATTGCTTCACCCAACACCTCCGCTCGGTTCGCAATAACCAAACTGATCTCCTGGTGACTCTGCACTTCAACTCCCCCTCCCATTCTGAATCCGACCTTTAGGTCCTGGGCCTCCTCCATTGTCAGAGTGAGGACCACCGTAAATTGGAGGAGCAGCACCTCATATTTCGCTTGGGCAGTTTACACCCCAGCGGTATGAACATTGACTTCTCCAATTTCAGGTAGTCCCCGATTTCTCCCTCTTTCTCCTCCCCTTCCCAGCTCTCCCACAGCCCACTGTATCCGCCTCTTCCTTTCTTCTTCCTGCCCCCCCCCCCCCTCCCATCCCCACATCAGTCTGAAGAAGGGTCTCGACCCGAAACGTCGCCTAATTCCTTCACTCCATAGATGCTGCCTCACCCGCTGAGTTTCTACAGTATTTTTGTCTACCCTCTGTACGGAGTTTGTACGTTCTCTCAGTGACCTGCGTGGTTTTTCTCCGGGAACTCCGGTTTCCTCCCACTCCAAAGTCATGTAGGTTTGTAGGCTAATTGGCTTGGTACAGTTGTAAATTGACCATTCTGTGTGTAAGATAGTGTTAGTGTGCGGGGATTACTTGTCAGCGCGGACTCGGCGGGCTGAAGGCCTGTGTCCACGTTGAATCCCTAAACTAAAACTAAATAGCAATCAGTGCACTCAGTGGGTTCTTAACGTCTAATAGAATACCTTCAGGATACATGAAGAGTTCATACAAATAGTTTGTAGTTATTCAAGGGCTCTTCATAAACTGCCCTCAGAGATTTCTGCAAAACATTCACGTGGTACATCACATAATGAGATCTTTAAAGGACAATTGCCTTAAAGTAAGTCTGAGTATGAGGAAGGGTCTCGACCCAAAACATCACCTATTCCTTTTTTCCAGAGATGCTGCCTAACCCGATGAGTTACTCCAATGTTTTGTGTCTGTCTTTGCCTTAAAGTAACATCGATTGTTCTCAAATTAGAACCATAGAAACATAGACAATAGGTGCATGAGGAGGCCATTCGGCCCTTCGAGCCAGCACCGCCATTCATTGCGATCATGGCTGATCATCCCCAATCAATAACCCGTGCCTGCCTTCTCCACATATCCCTTGATTCCACTAGCCCCTAGATCTCTATCTAACTCCCTCTTAAATCCATCCAGTGATTTGGCCTCCACTGCCCTCTGAGGCAGAGAATTCCACAAATTCACAACTCTCTGGGTGAAAAAGTTTTTTCTCACCTCAGTCTTAAATGGCCTCCCCTTTATTCTAAAATTATATTACATTTATCCTTCAACTAATGGCAAAAGCAGACCATATTATTATTATTATTATTATTATTATTATTATTATTATTATTATTATTATTATTATTATTATTATTATTATTATTATTATTATTATTATTATTATTATTATTATTATTATTATTATTATTATTATCTCATTGCAATTTGGGTGACAATGCAGTGCATAAATTAGCTGCCAAGTGAGTTATTTACCACAGCTTTGGTCTTTTTTATGTTCATGCTTTCATGTTCTTTCTTTAGCTGACCTGAAGCTCACATGTAAGACACAGCTTCTCCCATTGCTAATTGAATTACATTGTAGCCCACATTCCTAGAAGTCTCACCATGGGCAGAGAGAATTCCGGTGACATGCAATCGGTAGCATGCAGTCGAATAGTGAAAGGAGCAGTGGCTGTGAAAAACGCTATGTGAATCCAAACAGACAGATATGCATCAGAGGTGTACACCCTTGTGTTAGTATATGGTAAGAGTATAGGATGTACACAAATCTATTACATCTGGTGACCTTTGACCCCCCCCCATTTCCCATTCCCCTTATAGAAACATAGAAATAGGTGCAGGAGTAGGCCATTCAGCCCTTCGAACCAGCACCGCCATTCAATATGGTCATGGCCAATCATCCAAAATCAGTATCCCCCTCATGCTTTCTCCCCACATCCCTTGATCCCCCTTAGCCGTAAGAGCTAAATCTAACTCTCTCTTGAAAACATCATTTTACTTCGGAGTCACGTGAGTGACTACGTGAAGAATCCGCTCAGTGCGCAGGCGCGGCATTACGCCAGCAGTGCAACAGCGGCCTGCAACGGGAGTTAGGCTCTCCCGCTACAGAATGAACCGGACCGTCAGGTGAGTATCCTGAGGTCGGGTTTTCTTTTACAGGTGAGCCTTTTTCTGCTTGTGTTTTTTACAGGCAGAGAAAAAGGCTCTGGAACAAAACTGTCCCCCGTTCAAGGAGGAACGTATTCCCGTCGGGGAGGGGGGCAGCAACAGGCGGTAGGAGCGTTACCCGGTGTTCCGTAATTCCCCGACACCGTGCCGAGGCCAGCCCGCTAGTACCTGAGCAGCGGGCTGGATGCATAGCCACTCGAGAGGCATCCGGCAGGTGTTTCCCGATGTCGGACGGGACGTCTCTCCACCCGCATGGGGGGAGAGAGAGCCGCCTGAGCCGCTGGAGCGGCTCACGGAGCAGGGGCCTGCGAGACGCGCTGCTTGAGGGGTGCTCTCGCTTCTACAAGGCACAAAAGCTCTAGAAGAAGGCGGTAGGAACAATTATTGGGCGCGCCGCTATCCCCATCACCGCGCCGAGCCCAGTCCCGCTAGTGCCTGAACTACGGGCTGGATGTCTAGCCATCCGAACAGGCATCCGGCCGGTGGCGTCCGATTCGTCGGACGGGGACATGTCTCCACCTAAATGGAGGAGAGACAGCCGCCTGAGCTGCATCCAACAGCTATTGGAGCAGCTCCAGCGAGATGCGCAGAAAGAGCGCTCTCGCGGAGGGAGGTCAGGCACCCCCTCCACAGTGTTATGTACACTGCCCTCTGCTCCCTCATTACTGGAGGCTAGCATTGGTGACCAGGGCTGGGCTGGTCTGGAACAGGGGCAGGCGGACGAATTCGGGAGTATGCCAGGGGTGCAGGAACATGAAGAGCTGTTGGGTGTGATGGACCGCTTGTAGCAACCCCACGGGCTGGAGCACCGCTGGAACCAAGAATGGCGGCCAGCATCAACCATTACTGGAAAAGGTGCTCGCTGAGGTGCTGAAACAACACACAGCACCAGAAAACTGTGAGGCCCTCAAAGTAAAAAGTGTCCACAGCCAAATCTGGGGGCATGTGGGTCACACATCCGGACCCAAGAACTCAAGCTACAGCGGATCCTAAGGCTCCTGACGTCAGCCATCACAGCCTTTGCTCGTTCCGTGGAGACCACGGAGATGGATACCTGCCAGCAGGATGTGCTGGCATTAATGTGTACCACACAATTTGAGATCAACAATCTCCGGAGGGAAACATAAGACCTGCCCTCAATCCCAAATTTGCTGGCTTGTGTAAAGCCCCAGCTGCGGAGACGGACGCGCTGCTATTTGGGAAAGATTTCAATAAAAAACTGAAGGAGATGCAGGAAGCATCAAAAACCTTCGGCCTAATGAGGGCAGGCCCCGGGACGAGCAAACCAAGACCTCCGATACCCAAGCGGCAGCACCCCACGGCATCCACCAGTCGACGTCCGCAATATGGGACTGGTGAACGCTTGGGGTCCGCACATTATCCCCAAAGATCTTTTAGATCAGGGCCCGCAGCGGACCCTCTGGAAAATGCGCCTCCCCCCCAACATCGCCAGCACGTCAGAACAAAATCTTCAGGAAAATGAAGAAACAGAATCGCCAATAACCATGGAGGTAGGTGGGTCTGGTCCCTACCAGCATATAGAGAATAAGGGTGCTTTATTAACAGGGGGGAGATTACACTTGTTTAAAGAAGCATGGGGTATGGTCACGAGTGACAAGTATATACTCAACAGCATTAGTGGATATAAAATACAATTCATGTCAGAAAAAACGCCGCCAGTTCAACAATGGCCCCAAAGGGTATTTCTCCCTCCGTCAAAGAGAAACGTGAGGGACAAGCTGAACTGGTGAGACTTAACCAAAGGGGGTCATCGAAAAGACCAAACATGAACCTTTGGAATTTGTATCGAATATATTCACTAAAACCAAAAAAGATGGTGGCTGTCGCATCATCATTGACTTAACATCACTAAACAAATTTGTTAAGTATATACATTTCAAAATGGAGACATATATTACTGCCAAACAACTGAATTCCAAAGGACACTTCATGGCAAGCATTTATCTTAAAGATGCTTACTATCTAGTACCCATATACAAGGATCATCGCAGATACCTAAAATTTATCTGGATGGTACAAAGCATTGCCCTATGGGCTAACTTCAGCCCAAGATTATTCACCAAAATATTGAACCCAGCCATGGCAATACTAAGAAAACAAAAACATATTGTCATGGCATATCTGGAGGATATTCTGATAGTAGGGAAAACGATGGAATTGGCTGTGGCAGCAGTATCAGCTACAAAACAGCTCCTCGAAACTCTGGGGTTCGTCCTACATCCAGATAAATCTAAGTTGAAGCCATCCACTATCATGGACTACCTGGGCTTCACAATTAACTCAGTCCATATGACTGTTACCTTGCCAAAGGCAAAAATGGTTGAATTAGCACAATCATGCAACAAATTAATGGTCAACGAGCGACCAACTATTCGACAAGTAGCAAGAGTAATTGGGGAAATGGTAGCAGCATTTCCGACTACACAATTCGGACCTTTGCACTATCAAAAAATTTACAGAGAGCAAAGGTACGGGCAATAAAACGACATACAGGTCACTATGATCGTGTCATGAACTTACCCACTGAAGCAATATCAGAGCTACAGTGGTGGGCAGAAAACGTTTGGCATAGTTTCAGCCCTATCTTTATCACTAACCCTACTTTAGTTATTCAAACAGATGCCAGTGCTCAAGGCTGGGGAGCGACTAACTCCATATCCAGCACAAGTGGTAGATGGACTAACCTAGAGTCATCATTACTACTTACACTGGGCATTAACTATCTTGAGATGTTGGGCGCCTTTTATGGTTTAAAAGCATAGGTATCTAATATGCAGCACTTGCATGTTCGGTTACAAATTGATAAATACACAGACTTCCGGTGGCGCTATGGAGTAGGAGAGACTCGCACCAACTAGCTCCGTGAAAAATCCGAAAAAACGGGAGGAAAAGACAGATCCTACCTGCAGAAACCGGGACCGATTGTTTTGCACTAAGCCCGTGACGTCATCAGGCGCGCGACACCGGCAGTATGTCGACTCAACATACTCCCCCCCACAAGGCAAAAAACGGCAAGACTAAAGAGGTAGGCCCAACTGAAGCCTCGGCCTCAGGTTTAACAGCATCCCGAGAAGACATCTCAAAGAAGCAGAAAAAGACTGAGATGGAAGAATTAAAAACGTTCCTTAAGGAGGAACTTAAAAATCTTAGACAGAACTTTCAAGAGGTTAAAGAGGAGCTAGCATCTTTTAAAAAAGACATGAAAGAACAAATTAAAGAAGATGTTACAGAGATTGTACACGAAGTCCTTGAAGACTGGAAATTAGAAATGGAAAGAAATATGACTCAAAATGTTGAAGAAGTAAATGAAAAACTGAATAAGATGGAATCCAGATTTGATTCTAAACTTGAACCTATTCTCCTGACATTAGACCAACACTACAAGATTGTAAAAGAACTTGAGGAACTTGCTGAGACAAGCACCGCAACTACAAAACAACTCATCACTGAGAACCAACGCCTATCAAAGTTATTGTATCAAATAACTGAAAAATGTACAGACTTGGAGGGACGACAGAGGCGTCAGAATTTAAGAATCATGGGCATCCAGGAAGGCAGAGAGGGGACTCGTGACCCCCGTGAATTTGCTGCAGAAGTACTGAAAACAATTTTGAACCTGGATCAGGCGCCATTACTTGCCCGAGCGCACAGAGTGGGTCGCCCAAAGGTGGGCGACCGACCAAGAATAATGATAGTAAAGGTCCAATATGACCATGTATTGGATGACATGATGAGGAAAATTGGTAAAAGCAGAAATCTTGTATATGAAGGAGACAAGATTAGCGTATTCAGAGATTACCCCGTGGAAGTTGCTAAGAAAAGAGCGTTGTTCACAGAAACAAGAAGAATACTGAAGAACATAAAGAATCTGAGATATGGACTGTTATACCCCGCAACACTGAGAGTCAGTTACGAGAAGAAGGAATACTTCTTCATCAAGCACACGGAAGCATTTGAATTTGCCAAGAAAGTCGAAGACAAGATCAAAGATTGAAAAATATTCAACTCTTAACACCTACTCGGACACTGCTATCTCGCAGAGAAGATATGGAACTCTAAACTTTAAACTATTATATTTAAGAGTTGCCTAATATTCGCAATAAGAATTGGGTATATTTCCTGCAACGGATATATATAAAACTAACATTCTAGTACTAACCTCTAACCTCTAACAACTATTAATAATCAAGAATATTAACTAACACTAACTAATGATAACAAGATTATTTAGATTATTTAAGAATTAATTAAAAGTATGAAATATAAGTAAAGTATGATTCAGGTATTTTATAATGAGAAATGTTTGATGGCCCTTTCCCTGATGTTTTAGTTTTTGATTATTCATTGATAAATGTTTATATTATACAAAACTAATATCTCAATTTGAGACTACTAATTATACCATTAATGGAATATAATCAATATTTCTTTCCCCCCCACAAATTGTATGCATCGAATTGGAAACTTTCCTTTCAAGGAAAGCACGGAGCTAGTATTTTTATAAACCAAAAGCTACGGAAGTCCATAGATGCTTAGCCACATTAGGGTGGCTATCACTAACTGCACTAATTGTAGTTGTAGTTGCTTTTCTTTTTTACTTTCCACACTTTACTAACCCTATTAGCTATCACCTTTTTTATCTTATATCACATTATATTTTGTATTTGGAATGGAATTGCATATTTTATTTAAGGAGATACGTTCGGATGGAAAACAGACGTGACATAAAATTCATCTACCTGAAGTTCAAGTATAAGGTAGGGTTGAGTGTGCTGAATCATCTGCTCTACCACTTAATCACAAGATGCAAGACATGAATATAAAAATTGGGGGTGAGGGAATTAAATTCTGTAGTTGGAATGTTAAGGGAATTAATGAACCTATCAAGAGAGGCAAAGTGTTAGCACATTTAAAATCATTGAAAACAGATATAATATTTCTCCAGGAGACACATCTTAAAAAGGAAGCACAACATAGACTGAAAGCAAAATGGATTGCTAAAGCGTACCATTCTTCATTCTCACATAAATCAAGAGGTGTTGCAATATTAATTCGTAAAGGTATACCCTTTAAACATATATCAACGATAGAAGACATTGAAGGCAGATATATTATAATAATAGGGGAGTTATACTTAAAAAAGGTGACTCTCCTCAATGTGTATGGACCAAATTTTGATAGCCCTCTGTTTTTTAAGAGAATTCTTAACAATATCCCGGAAGGTACACAACAAAACTTAATAATTGGTGGAGATTTAAATTGTACATTGGATGCTTGTTTGGACAGATCATCAACTCAAAGAAAACTAAAATCTCGATCAAGTGAATTTTTAAATTCATACATTAATACCACTAATATTAAGGACGTTTGGAGAATTAAAAATCCATCGGGCCGAGAATATTCATTTTACTCACCAGTACATAAAACTTACTCAAGGATAGACTATTTTTTGGTAGATTCAAAACTTATCCCATTCACCTATAACTCACAATATCACAACATCATAATCTCAGACCATGCCCCATTAACATTTATGATCAAAGTAAACGGAATGGCAGAGACACAGTCACAATGGAGATTTAATCCCCAAATCTTAAAAGATAAGTCATGTAATGAATATCTAGTAAAACAGATTAAAAGGAAGCAGCTGATTGGCTTGTATTGTATTTGTATTGTAATTGTAAGGCTTTATTGTATTTGGATAAGGGGGAGAAATGAGGGCCAGGGCAGTTTACTGTTCTGGATGTCAGATGTGGGAGGTCATGGAGTCTGAGTGCTCTCCAGACGTCCACATCTGCGCCAGGTGTGTCGAGATGGGGCTTCTAAGGGACCGCGTTAGGAACCTGGAGCAGCAACTCGATGACCTCTGTCTGCTCAGGGAGAGCGAGGAGGTCATAGAAAGGAGTTACAGGGAGGTGGTCACTCCAAGACCACGGGAGACAGAAAACTGGGTCACAGTTAGGAAGGGCAATGGGCAGAGGCAGGGACTGGTGAGTACCCCGGTGGCTGTACACCTTGAAAATAGGTACTCATGTTTGAGTAAGGGTGGGGGAGACAGCCTACCTGGGGGTAGCGACAGCGGCCGGGCCTCTGGCACAAAGACCGGTCCGGTTGCTCAGAAGGGTAAGGAAAAGAAGGGGAGGGCAATTGTAATAGGGGACTCCATAGTCAGGGGGTCGGATAGGCGATTCTGTGGACGCAGACAGGAGTCCCGGATGGTAGTTTGCCTCCCTGGTGCCAGGGTCAGGGATGTGTCTGACCGTGTCCAAGAAATCCTGAAATGGGAGGGAGAGGAGCCTGAGGTTGTGGTGCATATAGGTACCAACGACATAGGTAAAAAAAGAGAAGAGGTCCTGAAAGAAGAATTTAGGGAGTTAGGTAGAGAGTTAAGGAGAAGGACTGGAAAGGTAACAATCTCAGGATTACTGCCTGTGCCACGCGACAGTGAGAGTAGGAATGGAGCGAGGTGGAGGATAAATGCGTGGATGAGGGACTGGTGCAGTGGGTATGGATTCAAGTTTCTGGATCATTGGGACCTCTTTTGGGGAAGGTGCGACCTGTACAGAAAGGACGGGTTGCACTTGAACTCAAGGGGGACCAATATCCTGGCGGGGAGATTTGCAAAGGCTACTGGGGAGACTTTAAACTAGTATGGTTGGGGGGAGGGACTCAAATTGGGAAAGCTAGCAGTCAGTGTGTGAAGCAGGGGGCAGAGAATGGTAGCACTCTGACCCAAAATGTAGGGGAGAGAGAAGAAAAAGAAAAAAAAAAAATAAAATAAAAAAATAAAAAAAAAATAATCAGAGAATAAGAGAGGGTGGGTTTCTTAAATGTGTATATTTTAATGCTAGGAGCATTGTAAGAAAAGTGGATGAACTTAGAGCCTGGATTGACACCTGGAAGTATGATGTTGTGGCGATCAGTGAAACATGGTTGCAGGAGGGCTGTGATTGGAAACTAAATATTCCAGGATTTCGTTGCTTCAGGTGTGATAGAATTGGAGGGGCAAGAGGTGGAGGTGTTGCATTGCTTATCAGGGAAGATATTACAGCAGTGCTTTGGCAGGATAGATTAGAGGGCTCGTCTAGGGAGGCTATTTGGGTGGAACTGAGAAATGGGAAAGGGGTAGCAACACTTATAGGGGTGTATTATAGACCGCCAAATGGGGAGCGAGAATTGGAAGAGCAAATATGTAAGGAGATTGCAGATATTAGTAGTAAGCACAAGGTAGTGATTGTGGGAGATTTCAATTTTCCACACATAGACTGGGAAACACATTCTGTAAATGGGCTGGATGGGTTGGAGTTTGTAAAATGTGTGCAGGATAGTTTTTTGCAACAATACATAGAAGTACCTACTAGAGAAGGGGCGGTACTGGACCTCCTGTTAGGAAATGAGATGGGTCAGGTGGCAGAGGTATGCGTTGGGGAACAGTTCGGGTCCAGTGATCACAATACCATTAGTTTCAATATAATTATGGAGCGGGACAAAACTGGACCTAGGGTTGAGATTTTTGATTGGAGAAAGGCTAACTTTGAGGAGATGCGAAAGGATTTAAAAGGAGTAAATTGGGACAGTTTGTTTTATGGGAAAGATGTGGAAGAGAAATGGAGTACATTTAAAGGTGAAATTTTAAGAGTACAGAATCTTTATGTCCCTGTTCGGTTGAAAGGAAATCGTAAAAATTGTAAAGAGCCATGGTTTTCAAGGGAAATTGGACACTTGGTTCGGAAAAAGAGGGATAACTACAATAGTTATAGGCAGCATGGAGTAAATGAGGTGCTTGAGGAGTATAAAGAATGTAAAAAGAATCTTAAGAAAGAAATTAGAAAAGCTAAAAGAAGATATGAGGTTGCTTTGGCAAGTAAGGTAAAAGTAAATCCGAAGGGTTTCTACCGCTATATTAATAGCAAAAGGATAACGAGGGATAAAATTGGTCCATTAGAGAGTCAGAGTGGCCAACTATCTGCAGAGCCAAAAGAGATGGGGGAGATATTGAACAGTTTCTTTTCATCGGTATTCACCAAGGAGAAGGATATTGAATTATGTGAAGTAAGGGAAACAAGTAGAGTAGCTATGGAAACTATGAGGATCAAAGAAGAGGAAGTACTGACACTTTTGAGAAATATAAAAGTGGATAAGTCTCCAGGTCCGGACAGGATATTCCCTAGGACATTGAGGGAAGTTAGTGTAGAAATAGCAGGGGCTATGGCAGAAATATTTCAAATGTCATTAGAAACGGGAATAGTGCCGGAGGATTGGCGTACTGCGCATGTTGTTCCATTGTTTAAAAAGGGGTCTAAGAGTAAACCTAGCAATTATAGACCTATTAGTTTGACGTCAGTGGTGGGCAAATTAATGGAAAGAATACTTAGAGAATATATATAAGCATCTGGATAAACAGGGTCTGATTAGGAACAGTCAACATGGATTTGTGCCTGGAAGGTCATGTTTAACTAATCTTCTTGAATTTTTTGAAGATGTTACTCGGGAAATTGATGAGGGTAAAGCAGTGGATGTTGTGTATATGGACTTCAGTAAGGCCTTTGACAAGGTTCCTCATGGAAGGTTGGTTAAGAAGGTTCAATGGTTGGGTATTAATGGTGGAGTAGCAAGATGGATTCAACAGTGGCTGAATGGGAGATGCCAGAGAGTAATGGTGGATGGTTGTTTGTCAGGTTGGAGGCCAGTGACGAGTGGGGTGCCACAGGGATCTGTGTTGGGTCCACTGTTGTTTGTCATGTACATCAATGATCTGGACGATGGTGTGGTAAATTGGATTAGTAAGTATGCAGATGATACTAAGATAGGTGGGGTTGCGGGTAATGAAGAAGAGTTTCAAAGTCTACAGAGAGATTTATGCCAGTTGGAAGAGTGGGCTGAAAGATGGCAGATGGAGTTTAATGCTGATAAGTGTGAGGTGCTACATCTTGGCAGGACAAATCAAAATAGGACGTACATGGTAAATGGTAGGGAATTGAAGAATGTAGGTGAACAGAGGGATCTGGGAATAACTGTGCACAGTTCCATGAAAGTGGAATCTCATGTAGATAGGGTGGTAAAGAAAGCTTTTGGTGTGCTGGCCTTTATAAATCAGAGCATTGAGTATAGAAGTTGGGATGTAATGTTAAAATTGTACAAGGCATTGGTGAGGCCAATTCTGGAGTATGGTGTACAATTTTGGTCGCCTAATTATAGGAAGGATGTCAACAAAATAGAGAGAGTACAGAGGAGATTTACTAGAATGTTGCCTGGGTTTCAGCAACTAAGTTACAGAGAAAGGTTGAACAAGTTAGGGCTTTATTCTTTGGAGCGCAGAAGGTTAAGGGGGGACTTGATAGAGGTTTTTAAAATGATGAGAGGGATAGACAGAGTTGACGTGGAAAAGCTTTTCCCACTGAGAGTAGGGAAGATTCAAACAAGGGGACATGACTTGAGAATTAAGGGACTGAAGTTTAGGGGTAACATGAGGGGGAACTTCTTTACTCAGAGAGTGGTAGCTGTGTGGAATGAGCTTCCAGTGAAGGTGGTGGAGGCAGGTTCGTTTTTATCATTTAAAAATAAATTGGATAGTTATATGGATGGGAAAGGAATGGAGGGTTATGGTCTGAGCGCAGGTATATGGGACTAGGGGAGATTATGTGTTCGGCACGGACTAGAGGGGTCGAGATGGCCTGTTTCCGTGCTGTAATTGTTATATGGTTATTATATGGTTAAAATGTTTTTTGAGGCTAACGATAGCCCTGAAATCTCTGCCTCGCTTCTTTGGGAAACATTTAAAGCATTTGTACGAGGAGCATTAATTTCTTCCAAATCATTTTTTAATAAAGAGAATAGGGCCAAACAAAAGAAACTGGAAATGGAAATAAAGCAATTAGACACAGAAAATGCAGCAGCACCATCCACGATAAAACACAATAAAATTGCAGTATTGAAATATAAATTAAACAAGATTTAGTCAGACCAAGTTATAAAACTTTATCAACATACAAAACAATTAAATTTTGAATTTGGTGACAAACCACAAAAACTATTAGCGCGTCAACTTCGCAAATTGGACGGGGAAAAAACAATATACAAAATTAGAACAGATAAGGGAGAAACATTAACATTGCCTAAAGATATTAATGATAGATTTCTACAATACTATCAAAAATTGTATTCATCTAAAATAACAGAACAATCAACGGGAATGGAAACATTTTTACAGAATTGTAAGTTTGCGGGTCTAGATCAGAAAGAGAGAGAATTGCTAGGGGCTGAAATTACGATAAAAGACATTGAAGAATCAATAAAGTCCTTAAAAAACGGAAAGTCGGCAGGACCCGATGGTCTAAATTCGGAATTTTATAAAAAAATTTATGACTTGCTTTCCCCACGCCTACAGACAATGTACAAATATGCTTATACTCAACTGAAACTCCCAGAAACTCTAAATGAATCAACAATCATACTTATACCAAAAACGGACAAGGATCTTGAAGACCCAGGTTCATACAGAGCTATAGCCCTCTTAAATACTGATCAGAAAATATTAACTAAGATTCTATCTAATAGATTGAGCTTAGTGATCAGTAAATTAATACATCCTGACCAAACAGGGTTTATCCCCAAACGGTATTCATTTTTTAATCTGAGAAGATTATTTAATATTATATACTCCAATAGAATCCCCAACGCAGAGCTAGCAATTATCTCGTTAGATGCTGAAAAAGCATTTGACCAGGTAGAATGGCCATATTTATTTTCGGTGATGGAAACATTTCAACTAGGAGAGAAGTACTGTACATGGGTTAAATTGTTATATTCTAACCCAACAGCTAGAATATTAACAAACAAAATGTTATCAACTAAATTTAATCTCTCTAGAGGCTGTAGACAAGGATGCTCACTATCCCCACTATTATTTGCTCTTGCAATCGAACCCCTAGCAGAAAGCGTTAGAAACCATCCAGGAATATTTGGATACAATACTAGAGACACAAGGAATAAAATCTCCTTATATGCAGATGATATACTAATATATATTACAAAATTAGAAACTAGTATTCCAAACCTATTAAATCTAATAACTCAATTTGGTCAGTTTTCGGGATATAGAATCAATTGGAATAAAAGTGAAATCATGCCAATAACAAAATTCAATTTACATACAATACAACAATCCCCTTTTAAAATTGTTAAAGATAAATTTAAATACTTAGGAATCTATGTAACTAAGACATATACCTCTTTATTTAAACTAAATTTCCCACCCTTAATGAATAAACTACATAAGAATATTCAATACTGGAAAACACTCCCCATTTCAATGCTTGGGAGAATTACTGCTATAAAAATGATTTTTTTACCGCAACTACTGTACCTACTTCAATTAATTCCGATATATATCCCAAAAACTTTTTTCAAAAAAGTCGACTCCATTGTTACAAGTTTTGTCTGGGATTATAAGAATCATAGAATAAGTCAAAAACATTTATGTAAATCAAAGATAAATGGAGGTCTGGCTTTGCCAAATTTCTTATTTTATTTTTGGGCAGTCCATATTAAAAACATGAATTTTTGGCTGGAAGAAATGGACCAACAACCAGATTGGCTAATGATGGAAAAGGAAGACTGTCTACCTTTTGAAATTGGACCGATCATATTTGCCCCCACAAAACAGCACAAAAAAACCTATAAAGAAAACCCCATAATACATAGTGGAATACGAATTTGGAAACAAATAAAAAAAGATTTAAAATTGAATAATATACCACTCTGCCTTCCCATTGTAAATAATCCTTTGTTCAAATCATCCTTTATGGACAAAGGTTTCACACAATGGAAAAATCATGGAATCAAAAATATAGGACATCTTTATGGGAAAGGTACTTTTCTTTCATTTCAAGAGCTACAACTGAATTATGGACTGCACTCAAATAATTTTTTCAGATATCTACAAATTAGAGATTATGTTAAATCTAATACACAAGTTTACAGGAATAGGGAATCAGAAATTCTTGATGAGTGTCTGAACAAGCATCCTAATACTGAAAAACTAATAGCTTATATTTATAACACCCTACTAAATAACGAGGTACCACCGACCGAACCACATAGATACAAATGGGAAATTGAAATAGGTCATCCTATCACGAAAGATATGTGGGACGAAAGTTTACAACAAATACATCAATGTTCATTAAATGCCAGACATACTTTAATACAATTCAAGGTCTTACATAGACTACACTTCTCTAAAATAAAACTAAATAGAATCTTCCCACAAATCTCTCCTATTTGTGATAAATGTCTACATTTAGAGGCTAATTTAACACATACGTTTGCAAACTGTATAAAACTTAAACATTTCTGGACAGATATTTTTGAAATAACTTCAAAAGTTATTAATACAAAACTGGACCCAGACACAAAATTAATAATACTTGGAATATCAGAACAAAGCCTAACACTCACAACAAACCAAAGAAACTTCCTCAATTACAGTATAATAACCGGAAAAAAATTAATATTAAAATTTTGGAAAGGCCCTACAACCCCCACAATCAAAATGTGGATTACGGAAATGTCGGAGACCCTATACTTAGAAAGAATTAGACTTGTCTTAATGGACAAACAAGATCTTTTCCATAAAATTTGGGCTCCATTCATTAACTATCTGAAGGGATAGACTGGCACAGCACGAGGACCCAGCTGAAACTTGAACTCAGGAACAGATGAAAAACTATACTCTATACTTTATAACCTACGAACCTATCTCCATTGATGTATCACAGGTAACCCATTCCACCTCCATTGTTTTTCTGTTGTGTTTTTTTTTGCTTTCTTTTTTATTTGTAACTTTCTACCCTCTCTTTTTCTCGCTTTCTATAAAAAATAAAAATACTAGAAGCAGAAGTAATTGATAATGGAAAATTTTAATAATGTATGACTGATGTATATGAAAAGTTGTATACTACATTGTATAATATGTCTACTTCTAATAAATACATTTAAAAAAAACCAAAAAAAAAACCAAATTGATAAATACTACGGTGATGGCTTATATTAACCATATGGGTGGCGTAAAATCATTATCATGCGACAAATTGGTCAACATGATTTGGCAATGGTGTGTCGAAAGACATATTTGGCTATCAGCTACTTACCTACCAGGTAAGCTAAACACCCATGCCATAAGAAAATTAAACGCCTGGGTTGCAAGTTTGAACAGACCTTACCTGGAACTGGGATTGTCCAAACAAACCATCACCACCATGTCGGCATCCCTTCGAACATCCACCAAGAGGCAGTACTTAACCAGCATCAAAAAAGGGAGAAGTACTGCCAGGAAACAGGGACAACATACGCAACAGCTACAGCCACCAACATACTGGAGTTCCTGGCCTATCTACACCACGATGTAGGGATCAGCTACAGTGCCATCAACACAGCGCAGAGTTCTCTTTCTGCTTATCTCAAACCAGCGCCAGGACAACAGGCGATGGGATCCCATCCACTGGTGGTAAAACTGATGAAGGGCATTTACAATATCAAGCCCTAAGCCCAGGTATACCCATATTTGGGATATCAGTGTGGTCCTGACATATCGCAGGGAATGGCCACCAGCCAGATCCCCCGGCCTCGAGCAAGCTACACTAAAGACGCTCATGTTGATGGCACTTGTATCCGCTCAGAGGGTCCAGTCACTACACCTATTGCGACTGGACAACATGATCACAGCTCCAGACCAGATCTGTCGTTATCCAGCGACTGGTCAAACAGAGCAGACCAGGAACACCTAATCCAGTCGTGGCTTACCCACCAGAACCACGGTTATGTGCCATGACCCACCTACTATCCTACATAGACACAACCAGAATATTTGAGGGAGATGAAAAGCCTTGTGGGTCAGTCACAAAAACCTTATGGTGGGGTACGAGCCAAACCATTGCGAGATGGCTCAAGCAGGTGCTAGAAACTGCTGGGATAAACACTAACATGTACAAATTTTATTCCACCAGGGTAGCATCCATGTCGACGGCTAAAGAATGGACATGCCTATAGACCACATCCTGGCTACAGCAGGATGGTGGGAAGGGAAAAGACCGTTCAGAAATTTTATAATAAGCCGTTGGCAAAACCTGGTTTATTTGCAGTAAAGATTTACGAACTGCAAATATTTAATTTAAGCCCAGGGGAGCAACTTAATTCTTTGTTGTTATTGTTTAAAAAATACCATTGTGTTTTTCTACAAATAGACTCATTGGTTCATTACGATAACACTTCCTCCCTCAAGAACTTCGGCAGTGAGTGAAATGAAACTGTTACACGGTTTGAAATCACAGAGCTTTGAAATCTTCACGTAGTCACTCACGTGACTCCGAAGTAAAATAGTAAGATTAAACGAGAACTTACCAGTTTGAAGTTTGATCTGTATTTTATGAGGAGTTACGATGAGGGTATTACGTGCCCTCCGCGCCCACCCTCATTATATGGATCAAACTAATAAATTGATGTCTCCTTATCTTTACTATGTTTACTTCAAAATAACTGTGTCTATCTGTGATTCCACACCGCTGCTTGGAAGTATGCCGCGCCTGCGCACTGAGCGGGTTCTTCACGTAATCCCTCATCGTAACTCCTCATAAAATACAGATCAAACTTCAAACTGGTAAGTTCTCGTTTAATCTTACTATTATTTGTCGTTAACAATTGATGGATCAAATTCCTGAATGGCTTGACTTTAACTCTCGGGCTACTTCTGCTAACAGAAATAATATCTTTCCATCCATTCTATCCATTTCTATTGATATCTTGGAAACTGAAATGATACTTAATCATCCGAGTGCAGAGGAATACATCTATGGGTTCTGTATATCCTTGGGGTCCAAGTATCATTTATTTCATACCGTAGAAGGGTGTTGACCTGAAACACCTATTCCTGTCCCCAGAGATGCTGCCTGACCTGCTGAGTTACTCCAGCACTTTGAGTCTCTCATTTATTTTATCCAATGCACCAAACCTTCCACTGAACATTATATAATCATGGAGTAACATAGCATGGAAACAGGCACTTCAGCCCACTGAGCCTATCTCATCTATCACGCACCGATTTGCATTGATCCTACACTAATCCAATTTTATTTTTCCCAAATGCCAATCAAGATCTCTCAGATCCTATACTCATCCACACAACAGGGTCAGTTTACAGGAGCCAATTCACCAACCAATCTATAAGTGTTCAGTAAACCCGGAGCACCTGGAGGAAACCCACACTGTTACAGGGAGAACGTGCAAACTCTGCACAGATAGCACTAAAGCCGGTGTTGTGAGGCAACAACTCAGTTAGCGCCTCCACTTTGCTGTACATGGTGTCCAGAACTGGTCTTAGCCCGATGGCTTCAGATTGGCCTCAATGAGAGACCGTGTGGATGTGGCATGTCTTATTTTCCCTCACACCCCAGTTCTCCAGATATAATAAGGCCTATTATTCCATTGATCCTCTGATTCATTTTTGTATACAAGAGCATAAGGTCATAAAGAATATTAGAATTAAGCCATTCGTCCCATCAAGTCTATTCTGCCATTCAATCATGGCTGATCTATCTCTCCCTCCTAACCCCATTCTCCTGCCTTCTCCCCATAACATCTGACATTCGTACTAATCAAGAATCTATCTATCACTGCCTTAAAAATATCCACTGACTTGGTCTCAACAGCCTTCTGTGGCAAAGAATTCCACCCTCTGACTAAAGAAATTCCTCCTCATCTCCTTCCTTTAATTCTGAGGCTTTGATGTCTAGTCCTAGACTCTCCCACTAGTGGAAACATCTTCTCCATACGTCAGTGGCAGCACGGTGGCGCAGAGGTAGAGTTGCTGCCTTACAGCGCCAGAGACCCAGGTTCGATCCTGACCTCGGGCACTGTCTGTACGGAGTTTGCACTTTCTCTCTGTGGCAGCATGGGTTTTCTCCAAGGGCTGCGGTTTCCTCCCACATTCCAACGTTGTGCAGGTTTGTAGATTAATTGGCTTCTGTAAATTGTCCCTGGCGTGTAGGATAGAACTAATGTACGGGTGGGTGATCGCTGGTCGACGTGGACTCGGTGGGCCAAAGAGCCAGTTTATAAGCTGTATCTCTAAAACTAATTATATAATAATCTAACTATTATATCCGCAACATTATAATGATCCACCTCCATGAGTCTCCAGGTCTGTAGGTCATCAATACTGCGAGCTGATCATTATTTAGAACGTTTTATCCATCTTGTTTCCAAAGTGGATGACCTAACCTTTGCTTACATTGAAATCCAGTTCAGCATATCCTGCCCTTTCCTGACAGCCATATTGTCAGTGTTAGGCCCAGTGCAAATTGGAGGAACTGCACCTCATATATCGCTTGGGCAGCTTACACCCCAGCGGTATGAACATTGATTTCTCTAACTTCAGGTAACCCTTGCTTTCCCTCTCTCTCGTCCCTCCCCCACCCTAGTTCACGGATTAGTTTCAGTGTACTTCTGATTAATTTAGCTGAGGGGAAGGTGACAATCAGATTGTATGCCTCCTTGTCACCTTCCCCTCAGCTAACAATGAACCATTTTACATCTCCGTACCCTCATCTGCTTTGATCTGGCATTTTCACACCTTACCCTTCCATATCTCTAGCTTCCCGCTCCCCTGACTTTCAGTCTGAAGAAGGGTCTCGACCCATTCCTTCTCTCCAGAGATGCTGCCTGTCCCGCTGAGTTACTCCAGCATTTTGTGTCTATCTTTGGTATAAACCAACGTCTGCAGTTCCTTCCTGCAGCCTATCCATTTAACTGATCTTGGCACAAATCAACTCCTACCTCGACAAAAACCTGGACCCACTGCAGTTCGCGTACCGCCACAACAGATCAACGGTGGATGCGATCTCACTGGCTCTCCACCCCACTCTGGACCACTTGGACAACAAGAACTCATATGTCAGGCTGTTATTCATTGACTACAGCTCGGCATTCAACACAATCATCCCCTCCAAGCTGGTTACCAAACTCGCAGAACTGGGTCTCTGCGCATCCCTCTGCAATTGGATCCTCGACTTCCTCATTCACAGACCACAGTCTGTCCGTATTGGTGGAAATGTGTCATCCTCGATAACAATCAGCACAGGGGCGCCTCAAGACTGCGTGCTCAGCCCCCTGCTGTACTCACTCTATACCCATGACTGCGTAGCCGGACAGAATGCGAACTCCATCATCAAATTGTATCCATCAACTTCCATTCCGGACAGCTCTATACTGTTGACAGCTGCGGCTCACCTGCAGTCTGTCTGTTTTTACTTTTTATGTTGATTTTTTTGTCCTGTTTTAATTACATTTTAGTTTATTAGGCTGTGTATGTGTGTGTGGGGGGGGGGGGGGGGGGGGTGAAACATGTTTTTTTGTCTCTTCCTTCGGGGGAATGCGACTCTTTTTGTCGTATCCCCCTTTTCTGCCTCCGTCTGCGCTGAGGCCTAATGGCGGAGCTGGCGGCCTCCGACTGAGACCGACCTCGAGGCTCCGGAGGCAGAGCCAGGACTTACCAACGCGAGGCTGGCCGACCTCGGGCTGTGGCGGCGTTCCGGCGTTCCAATGGTGGTGGCCCGGCTTCGGGGCTTTGGGGCTGCAGCGGTGTTCCGGCGGCGGCGACCTGAATTCGGGGCTCGACCGCGGGCCCAGTGGACGACATCGTCGGGAGCTCGCAGGTCACAGGTTGGTGACCTGTTTTTCCGGAGCTCCCGCAACTACACTTGCGTCCGCTGGACTTTAGGGCGGCAACTTCGGCAGCTTCGACCACCCCGGGCCACTGAGCTTGAACCGGCCCGTTCGCGGAGCTCGGTTGAGCCGCGAGACTTACCTTCCATCATCCGGCGGTGTCACAACATTGGAGGCCTGGATCGCTTCAACGCAGAGGGAGAACAAGGAGGGAAGAGACTGAGACTTTAAGACTTTTGCCTCCATCACAGTGAGGATGTGCTTGGTGAACTCACTGTGGTGGATGTTAATTTGTGTTTATTGTGTGTTTTGTTATTTATTACTGCAGGCAACGAAATTTTGTCTGAATGACAATAAAGGAATCTAATCTAATCAAGTTCGCCGATGACACCACTGTTGTGGGACGTATCACTGATGGGGACGAGTCAGAGTATAGAAGCGAGATCGACCGATTGACCAAATGGTGCCAGCATAACAACCTGGCCCTCAACACCAGCAAAACCAAGGAACTGATTGCGGACTTAGGAAGGGGTAGGATGGGGACCCACAGTCCTGTTTATATCAACGGGATGATGGTGGAAAGGGTCAAGAACTTCAAATTCCTGGGCGTGCATATTTCCAAAGATCTCTCTTGGTCCCAGAACACTGATGCAATCATAAAAAAGCACATAAGCACCTCTACTTCCTGAAAAGATTACGGAGAGTCAGTATGTCAAGGAGGACTCTCTCGAACATCTACAGGAGCACAGTAGAGAGCATGTTGACTAGTTGCATCGTGGCTTGTTACGCAACTTGAGCGTCCAGGAGCAGAAAAGGCTGCAAAAAGTTGTAACCACTGCCCAGTCCATCATCGTCTCTGACCTCCCTACCATCTAGGGGATCTATCACAGTCGCTGCCTCAAAAAGGCTGCCAACATCATCAAGGACCCACACCATCCTGGCCACACACTCATCTCTCCGCTACAATTAGGTAGAAGGTACAGGAGCCTGAAATCTGCAACATCCAGATTCAGGAACAGTTTCTTCCCACAGTCATCAGGCTATTAAACACAACTTAAACTATGAACTATAACAACCTATTGCACTTTATCTGTTTACTGATGTGTGTGTATATATATATTCTATGGTATATGGACACACTGATCTGATGTGTATTTATGACCACAATATTCTGTTGTGCTGCAGCAATGCAAGAATTTCATTGTCTTATCTGGGACACATGACAATAAACTTTCTTGACTTGACTTGATTAATTCATTAATCACTCTTTAGAAGTTAATACATTCATCCATACAGCCTACGGTACTGGTATCCTGAGACGGTTATGGGCCTGTCCAACTTACGTGGCCTTGGCACGCAAATTACGCGACCTTGTGGCCGCGTTGAGGCGCACGGGCATCATATGGCCGCGCGGGGCCAGTCCCACTTAGAAGCGCAGAGGGGTATGTAGATGTGTGTGACATCGCGCGGGGCTCTGAAATTTTTGTAGTGAACAAAATCGGCCTGTCGCGGAACTGATGGCCAAAGTGGGACAGGTCCAAGACCCTGGCGCGACGCAACGTCTCACCTCCAACAGCAGCAGAAGCAGGCAAACGATCGTCGAACTCGGCCTGGGGCTCACGGCCATTGCGGATCCGGATCCGCCCCCACTTCAACTCCCAGAGCGGGGCCAAGAAAATTGAAGATAGACACAAAATGCAGGAGTAACTCAGCGGGACCGGCAGCATCTCTGGAGAGAAGCAATGGGTGACGTTTCGGGTCACGACCCTTCTTTTCAGACTGAAGAAGAGTCTTGACACGAAACGTCACCCATTCCTTATCTCCAGAGATGCTGCCGGTCCCGCTGAGCTACTCCAGCTTTGTGTCCATCTACAAATGACTTCACGCGCTCCAGACGGCTGTGCGGTCGAATGAAATCGCGTGCGACCTTCGCGGGACCGTCGCGGCTCAACGCGACCACGAGGTTGCGTAATTTGCTTGCCAAGGACACGTAAGTGGGACAGGCCCTTAACACTTGGTTTTAGCTAAGTGACATGGTGTCTCACTCACTAAGGCATCTGTGAATTTTACTTCGGAGTCACGTGAGTGACTACGTGAAGAACCCGCTCAGTGCGCAGGCGCGGCATTACGCCAGCAGTGCAACAGCGGCTGCCACGGGAGCTAGGCTGTCCCGTTACAGCATGAACCGGACCGTCAGGTGAGTATCCTGAGGTCGGGTTTTCTTTACAGGTGAGCCTTTTTCTGCTTGTGTTTTACAGGCAGAGAAAAAGTCTCTGGATAAAACTGTCCCCCGTTTTCCCGTTGGGGAGGGGGGCAGCAACGGCGGTAGGAGCGTTACCCGGTGTTCCGTAATTCCCCGACACCGTGCCGAGGCCAGCCCGCTAGTACCTGAAGCAGCGGGCTGGACGCATAGCCACTCGAGAGGCATCCGGCAGGTGTTTCCCGATGTCAGACGGGACGTCTCTCCACCCGCACGGGGGGAGAGAGAGCCGCCTGAGCCGCTGGAGCGGCTCACGGAGCAGGTGCCTGCGAGACGCGCTACTTGAGGGGCGCTCTCGCTACACAAGGCACAAAAGCTCCAGAAGAACCTGTCCCCCGCTCGACTCCAGCGGAAGATCGTTCCATTGCAAGGGGGACAGCAACAGGCGGTAGGAACAAATACCGGTCGCCCCGCTATCCCCATCACCACGCCGAGCCCAGTCCCGCTAGTGCCTGAACTGCGGGCTGGATGTCTAGCCATCCGAACAGGCATCCGGCCGGTGGCGTCCGATTCGTCGGACGGGGACATGTCTCAACCTAAATGGAGGAGAGACAGCCGCCTGAGCTGCATCCAACAGCAATTGGAGCAGCTCCAGCGAGATGCGCAGAAAGAGCGCTCTCGCGGAGGGAGGTCAGGCACCCCCTCCACAGTGCCTCATGCACTGCCCTTTGCTCCCTCATTACTGGAGGCTAGCATTGGTGACCAGGGCTGGGCTGGTCTGGAACAGGGGCAGGCGGACGAATTCGGGAGTATGCCAGGGGTGCAGGAACATGAAGAGCTGTTGGGTGTGATGGACCGCTTGTAGCAACCCCACGGGCTGGAGCACCGCTGGAACCAAGAATGGCGGCCAGCATCAACCATTACTGGAAAAGGTGCTCGCTGAGGTGCTGAAACAACACAGCACCAGAAAACGGTGAGGCCCTCAAAGTAAAAAGTGTCAACAGCCAAATCTGGGGGCATGTGGGTCACACATCCAGACCCAAGAACTCAAGCTACAGCGGATCCTAAGGCTCCTGACGTCAGCCATCACAGCCTTTGCTCGTTCCGTGGAGACCACGGAGATGGATACCTGCCAGCAGGATGTGCTGGCATTAATGTGTACCACACAATTTGAGATCAACAATCTACGGAGGGAAACATAAGACCTGCCCTCAATCCCAAATTTGCTGGCTTGTGTAAAGCCCCAGCTGCGGAGACGGACGCGCTGCTATTTGGGAAAGATTTCAATAAAAACTGAAGGAGATGCAGGAAGCATCAAAAACCTTCGGCCTAATGAGGGCAGGCCCCGGGACGAGCAAACCAAGACCTCCGATACCCAAGTGGCAGCACCCCACGGCATCCACCAGTCGACGTCCGCAATATGGGACTGGTGAACGCTTGGGGTCCGCACATTATCCCCAAAGATCTTTCAGATCAGGGCCCGCAGCGGACCCTCTGGAAAATGCGCCTCCCCCCAACATCGCCAGCACGTCAGAACAAAATCTTCAGGAAAATGAAGAAACAGAATCGCCAATAACCATGGAGGTAGGTGGGTCTGGTCGCTACCAGCATATAGAGAATAAGGGTGCTTTATTAACAAGGGGGAGAATACACTTGTTTAAAGAAGCATGGGGTATAGTCACGAGTGACAAGTATATACTCAACAACATTACAGGATATAAAATACAATTCATGTCAGAAAAAACGCCGCCAGTTCAACAATGGCCCCAAAGGGTATTTCTCCCTCCGTCAAAGAGAAACGTGAGGGACAAGCTGAACTGGTGAGACTTATCACAAAGGGGGTCATCGAAAAGACCAAACATGAACCTTTGGAAATTGTATCGAATATATTCACTAAAACCAAAAAAGATGGTGTCTGTCGCATCATCATTGACTTAACATCACTAAACAAATTTGTTAAGTATATACATTTCAAAATGGAGACATATGTTACTGCCAAACAACTGAATTCCAAAGGACACTTCATGGCAAGCATTTATCTTAAAGATGCTTACTATCTAGTACCCATATACAAGGATCATCGCAGATACCTAAAATTTATCTGGATGGTACAAAGCATTGCCCTATGGGCGAACTTCAGCCCAAGATTATTCACCAAAATATTGAACCCAGCCATGGCAATACTAAGAAAACAAAAACATATTGTCATGGCATATCTGGAGGATATTCTCATAGTAGGTAAAACGATGGAATTGGCTGTGGCAGCAGTATCAGCTACAAAACAGCTCCTCGAAACTCTGGGGTTCATCCTACATCCAGATAAATCTAAGTTGAAGCCATCCACTACCATGGACTACCTGGGCTTCACAATTAACTCAGTCCATATGACTGTTACCTTGCCAAAGGCAAAAATGGTTGAATTAACACAATCATGCAACAAATTAATGGTCAACGAACGACCAACTATTCGACAAGTAGCAAGAGTAATTGGGGAAATGGTAGCAGCATTTCCGGCTACACAATTCGGACCTTTGCACTATCAAAAAATTTACAGAGAGCAAAGGTACGGGCAATAAAACGACATACAGGTCACTATGATCGTGTCATGAACTTACCCACTGAAGCAATATCAGAGCTACAGTGGTGGGCAGAAAACGTTTGGCATAGTTTCAGCCCTATCTTTATCACTAACCCTGCTTTAGTTATTCAAACAGATGCCAGTGCTCAAGGCTGGGGAGCGACTAACTCCATATCCAGCACAAGTGGTAGATGGACTAAACTAGAGTCATCATTACTACTTACACTGGGCATTAACTATCTAGAGATGTTGGGCGCCTTTTATGGTTTAAAAGCATATGTATCTAATATGCAGCACTTGCATGTTCGGTTACAAATTGATAAATACTACGGTGATGGCTTATATTAACCATATGGGTGGCATAAAATCATTATCATGCGACAAATTGGTCAACATGATTTGGCAATGGTATGTCGAAAGACATATTTGGCTATCAGCTACTTACCTACCAGGTAAGCTAAACACCCATGCCATGAGAAAATTAAACGTCTGGGTTGCAAGTTTGAACAGACCTTACCTGGAACTGGGATTGTCCAAACAAACCATCACCACCATGTCGGCATCCCTTCGAACATCCACCAAGAGGCAGTACTTAACCAGCATCAAAAAAGGGAGAAGTACTTCCAGGAAACATGGACAACATACGCAACAGCTACAGCCACCAACATACTGGAGTTCCTGGCCATCTACACCACGATGTAGGGATCAGCTACAGTGCCATCAACACAGCGCAGTGCTCTTTCTGCTTATCTCAAACCAGCGGCAGGACAACAGGCGATGGGATCCCATCCACTGGTGGTAAAACTGATGAAGGGCATTTACAATATCAAGCCCTAAACCCAGGTATACCCATATTTGGGATATCAGTGTGGTCCTGACATATCTCAGGGAATGGCCACCAGCCAGATCCCCCGGCCTCGAGCAAGCTACACTAAAGACGCTTAGGTTGATGGCACTTGTATCCGCTCAGAGGGTCCAGTCACTACACCTATTGCGACTGGACAACATGATCACAGCTCCAGACCAGATCTGTCGTTATCCAGCGACTGGTCAAACAGAGCAGACCAGGAACACCTAATCCAGTCGTGGCTTACCCACCAGAACCACGGTTATGTGCCATGACCTACCTACTATCCTACATAGACACAACCAGAATATTCGAGGGAGATGAAAAGCCTTGTGGGTCAGTCACAAAAACCTTATGGTGGGGTACGAGCCAAACCATTGCGAGATGGCTCAAGCAGGTGCTAGAAACTGCTGGGATAAACACTAACATGTACAAATTTTATTCCACCAGGGCAGCATCCATGTCGACGGCTAAAGAATGGACATGCCTATACACCACATCCTGGCTACAGCAGGATGGTGGGAAGGGAAAAGACCGTTCAGAAATTTTATAATAAGCCGTTGGCAAAACCTGGTTTATTTGCAGTAAAGATTTACGAACTGCAAATATTTAATTTAAGCCCAGGGGAGCAACTTAATTCTTTGTTGTTATTGTTTAAAAAATACCATTGTGTTTTTCTACAAATAGACTCATTGGTTCATTACGATAACACTTCCTCCCTCAAGAACTTCGGCAGTGAGTGAAATGAAACTGTTACACGGTTTGAAATCACAGAGCTTTGAAATCTTCACGTAGTCACTCACGTGACTCCGAAGTAAAATAGTAAGATTAAACGAGAACTTACCAGTTTGAAGTTTGATCTGTATTTTATGAGGAGTTACGATGAGGGATTACGTGCCCTCCGCTCCCACCCTCATTATATGGATCAAACTAATAAATTGATGTCTCCTTATCTTTACTATGTTTACTTCAAAATAACTGTGTCTATCTGTGATTCCACACCGCTGCTTGGAAGTATGCCGCGCCTGCGCACTGAGCGGGTTCTTCACGTAATCCCTCATCGTAACTCCTCATAAAATACAGATCAAACTTCAAACTGGTAAGTTCTCATTTAATCTTACTATTTTACATCTTACATCTGTCTTTGTTTGACTGAAATTCAGAAAATATTGGCCCATTCTCCTCATTCTCTCCTTGTAAGTTCATTAGTGAGGAATAGCCCATTGCTGATACGGAAAATACATATGTGTTTTACAATATACAAACACTTTCAATAAGACTATAGTCTTTGAGTGTAAAACACATGACTGATTTCAGAAACCTGCTTCTGTTAAACCTCCATTCCATAGAGAAACAGAAGATTGTTTGTCTCTGAACAGTCGCAACTTATTTTTTTAATTTAACACAGTCGCTCTCAATACCTGGATATAGTTCCTCTTCAACCAACACCTGCAAGATTCACCTCAAGGTGAAACCTATTCTGTTTAAAAAGGACATGTACTTGGCATATATGGAATTAAAGTCAAATATTTACATATATCACAAAGAAAAATATTTAACACCTTCTGCTTGACCTTTATACTATGTTTCTTCAACTTAATCACCCACATTATTTACCAGTCCTGTCACCAAAGAGCATTTCTGCTCACTTGTCAGCTCATTTTTCAGCAAACACGTTTGAAAAGGGGACCCATTGCCACACAGACTAAGTTCATGAATGGCCTCCACACATATCTACCCTTTAAAGTGCAATACCTACGTGATAAGGAAGTCACACGGAGACAGGAAATGGAGGTCAGAGCATTTCCCAGACAGGGTCAGGGATAGCCACTGGGACACCAGTTTAAAGCTGGCTACGTTACACCTAATCCCATGGGCTGACGATACCTTCGAAATGAAAACTGCATCTTGTTCGTTTTCTTGCCTCATCTCCAGAGGTTCCTGATTCTTTCTTCTTTGGGGTGAAGTGTGCAGGTGGTCTCCAGTCCTGAGCTTTGACAGTGGCTCGAATTAATTTAGAAACATAGAAACGTAGAAAATAGGTGCAGGAGTAGGTCATTCGGCCCTTCGAGCCTGCACCGCCATTCAATATGATCATTGCTGATCATCCAACTCAGTATCCCGTTCCTGCTTTTTCCCCATATCCCTTGGTTCCATTAGCCCTAAGAGCTAAATCGAATCCTCTCTTGAAAACAGTTTAGTTTAGTTAAATTTAGAGCTATAGCGTGGAAACAGGCCCTTTGGCCCAACAAGTCTACGCCGACCATTGCTCACGCATACACTAGTTCTATCCTACACACTTGGGACAATTTGCAGAAGCCAATTAACCTACAAACCTGTGTTGGAAGGAACTGCAGATGCTGGTTTACACCGAAGATTAGCTAAAAATGCTGGAGTAACTCAGCGGGACAAGCAACACCTCTAGAGAAAAGGAATAGGTGAACCTACAAACCTGCCTGTCTTTGGAGTGTAGGAGGGAACCGGAGCACCTGGAGAAAACCCACGCAGGTCACAGGGAGAACATGCAAACTCTGTACAGGCAGCACCCGTAGTCAGGATTGAACCCGGGTCCCTGGCGCTCTAAAGCAGCAACTCTACCGCTGAGCCACTGTGCTGCCTTAATTGGGGAGGGAGAGGGAGGGTTTGGGGGGTGAGGGTAGTAGAAGTCCACGTACAACTTGCACACAGAGAGAGATATGCATGTATATCATCCTAAACTGCCTGCAATCTGTGCACGGCAAGCTCTGGGAAGTGGCATTTCGACTGGATTTAGGAATGTGGGGGGATGGAAAAGAAGGACTGCAGAGGTGATTTACCAGAATGATGTGCAGGAAGGAACTGCAGATGCTGGTTTATATTGAAAAAAGACACAAAAAGCTGGAGTAACTCAGCGGGTTAGGCAGCATCTCTGGAGAAACGGAATAGGTGATCTTTCAGGTCTTTCAGAGGGTAACTAGAGGTATTAAAAGGATCAGAACAAACCAGAGACAGCACCGATGACCAACGAAGGGTCGAGCCCACAATGGTCCATTGTTGGCTGAGGAAGAGGTGATAACGAAGGGATATATGGATGTGCACAATAGAACTAGCAGAATGACTATGGTGGGGGAGGGGGCGGAGAGAGAGGGAATGCAAGGGTTACTTGAAGTTAGAGCAATCAATGTTCATACCGCTGGGGTGTAAGTTGCCCAAGTGAAATATGAGGTGCTGTTCCTCCAATTTGCGTGTGGCCTCACTCTGACAGTGGGAGGCCCAGGACAGAAAGGTCAGTCAAGGGGATTTTAAATGTTTGGCAAATGATTGGCAATGGGGGCATTGTAAATGTTAAAGTGGGGAGAAGGATGAACTTAGCCACAGCAATAGTCGGTGGTGCTTTTGGATAGAGTAATGTTGGAGAAAATCACCACTAGCATGTGACCATATGAATGCAGTGCCCATTTGTAAGGAACAATATTAACAATTTTAATCGTTTATTTTGATGAGGCAATAGAAATGTGCTCATACTATGTCATACTCATACTAATTTAGAAGATTGATGGGGGATCTTATAGAAACTTACAAAATTCTTAAGGGGTTGGACAGGCTAGATGCAGGAAGATTGTTCCCGATGTTGGGGAAGTCCAGAACAAGGGGTCACAGTTTAAAGATAAGGGGGAAATCTTTTAGGACCGAGATGAGAAAAACATTTTTCACACAGAGAGTGGTGAATCTCTGGAATTCTCTGCCACAGAAGGTAGTTGAGGCCAGTTCATTGGCTATATTTAAGAGGGAGTTAGATGTGGCCCTTGTGGCTAAAGGGATCAGGTGGTATGGAGAGAAGGCAGGTACAGGATACTGAGTTGGATGATCAGCCATGATCATATTGAATGGCGGTGCAGGCTCGAAGGGCCGAATGGCCTACTCCTGCACCTATTTTCTATGTTCTATGTTCTATGTCCTCTCGTCTGAAGAAGGGTCTCGACCCGAAATGCCACCCATTCGTTCTCTCCAGGGATGCTGCCTGCCCCGCTGAGTTACTCCAGCTTTTTGTGTCTATCTTTGGTTTTTCTACCTTGGGAAAAGGGTTCTGAAGGTCGACTGTATCGATGCATCTCATATACTTCTATCAGCTCATCCCTCAACCTCCGTCATTCCAGAGAAAACAATGCAAACTCTCTCTGTAGACCACACCCTCTAATCCAGGAATCATCCTGGTAAAGGTGACGTTTCGGGTCGGAATCCTTTCAATATGAAACGTCACCTATTCCTTTTCTCCTGAGAAGCTGCCTGTCCTGCTGAGTTAAGGGCCTGTCCCACTGTACGAGGTAATTCAAGTTCTCCCGAGTTCTCCCCCGATTCAAGCTCGTGTAATGTACGTAGTGGGTACGTAGGGGCCCGTCTGAGTAAAAAGTAACAATTTTTTTCATCACGAGTATTTTTTTACTCGTGGACACTTTTCAGTGTTGAAAAAACGTCACGAGTTACCGGATTTCCCGAGCATCTACCGTTACCCGTACGAGCCGCTACGTGACATCCATGAGCTCCTTCGTCCCCTTTGCCCTCTCATTTTCACACCATACCTTTCCATATCTCTGTGTCCCACTCCCCTGACTCTCAGTCTGAAGAAGGGTCTCGGCACGAAAAGTCACCCATTGCTTCTATCGCGAGATGCTGCCTGACCCGCTGAGTTACTCCAGTATTTTGTGTCTATCCCCGGCGAATTAGTGTTTTGCATTTAGTTCATAAATTCGTCATAGGAGTAGAATTAGGCTATTCAGCCCATCAGGGAAACAGTCCTTTCGATCCAACTTGTCAATGCCGACCAAAGTGCCCTATCCACTGGCCCTTGTTTGGTCCCTATGATATCCCTCTAAACCTTTCCTATCCATATTCCTGTCCAAATATTGTTTATAGTACCTGCCTCATCTACATATTCTGGCAGCTCGTTCAATATACCCACCACCTTCCATTAACCATTCCTCAGCCTACATGCCCAATTGATCAAGGTACTGCTGTCATTTTTGATATCCTCCTTCGCTACAACCCACTTGAGTGTCACCTGCAAACTTCCTAATCATGCCTTGTACGTTCTCATTCAAATCATTGATATAGATCACAAACAGCAATGGGACCTGCACTGATCCCTGAGGCACGCCTTTAGTCCACAGGCCTTCAGTTCAAGAAACCAACCTTCGACCATAACCTTCTGCTTCCTTCCTTGAAGCTAAACTTCTATCCAGTCGGCTAACTCATGCCAGGATCGCATGTCATCTAACCTTCAATTGCAGACTACAATGTCGAACCTTACTCTCCACACACTCTCCAAGTCCTGTGAAGGTCATAAAGAATAGGACTAGCATTAGGCCATTCGGCCCATCATGACTTCTTGACTCTTCTAATCAGTGCCTCAACCAATGAAGGCAAGCATAAAATATGCCTTCTCTACCACTTTATATACCTGCATTGCCATTTTCAGGGAATTATGGACGGACCCCAATATCCCTCTGTACATCAATGCTGTTAAGGGTTTTGCCCGTAGATGTTTCCTTACATTTGACCTCCCAAAGAGCAACACCTCACACTTGCTCGGAATAAACTCTATCTGCCATTTCTCTGCCCATTTCCGCAGCTGATTTATATCATTACAGTCCACGACCCCAGCAATCTTGGTGTTATCTGCAAACATACTAACCAACCCATCTACATTTCCATCCAAGCGATTTGTATATATATATATATATCACAAGAGGTCCCAGCACAGATCCCAAAGGGAATACAGCCCTTTGTCTTCTACCAGTAAGCCAGTTTTGAATCTATAGGACCAAGTTACTGTTAATCCTGTGCATCTTACTCTTCTGGATCAGCCTACCATGGGAGACTTTATCAAATGCTTTGCTAAATTCCATGTAGACAACATTGATCATCTTTGTCACCTCCTCAAGTTAGTAAGACACGACATGCTGTGTACAAAAACCATGCCGACTCTCCCTAATGAACCCATTCTTCTCCAAATGGGAGTAAATCCTATCACGAAGTATCCTTTCCAATAGATCTGCAGTGAGGGTGGAGTGGATTGGTTCCCCAACCACTGATGTGAGGGCTTCAGAATGGATTTGATGCCTTTTAAAAATACAAACCTGCTTCCAACCCTTGTTTAGGGACTGAACTTTCTCCTGAAGTTCATTGGCTGCAATGTACAGTGCTCATAACCAGTAGTGGCACTGTAGAAAACTATAAGGCACATCAATAACAAGGTATCGGAAGGAAAGGAATGGACACTCTTGCATTTTAAAACAATATCTTTTTATTTTTGTGGAATGGAACAGTTCCATGTTAATAACAAAGCTTCGTAAAGGCAGACAGATATTGTTCAGTGCTAGTTATTATTTAATTCCAACAAGACCACCTGTGGCCTTTTACAGGCTTCAGACGGGCAAATTGGCTTAAGGGGTTGTTCCTTGTATTGGGAGCTCACCTCCGACCACCGTGAGTGTGGAATGAGACAGGCAATGGTCCAATTGAACCTGGAACATAAATCAAGAACCTCGCCTATTGCCAGTATTGCTTGACATCATTAAACCTACAGAAAGGGAACTGAATATCAAATGTTAAGTTCGGTCGAAGCTACATATGTATATTTTGTAAAAAACTCAATAAATTAGATATATATCTAAGTTCTTTTTTTTTGTAAATCATGCACAAATTTCAAATATTGGAAAAGTATTTTTATGCATTAGGGTACCTGGAATGTTCACATCAACAGCAATCGGTAAGAAAATAATGAAGTGTCTTCTCATTTTTACACCAAAATTACACCACTATAAATCTCCTACATCTGTATTAAAGAGTTAACAGATAACTTCAATCTATTAAATTAACTTTTCTACTGAATAAGAGCTTGATGGTCAAAAGAAAGATTAAAGGCGACAAGCAGAATTTTGAGTTGATTTCAATAGGATTCCCCAGCCTCATTTCCTATTTGCAATTTAGCTGCAGAATCCTATTTAAAATCAAACTGAACTTTATGTCCAATTCTGGATTACACAGTGTTATTCTGCTTCACAGACAACTGCCAGCTACACATTTGGCCATCTGTTTCAGCTCTTTGTGTTTTGGCCTTTTAACAAAATGGGGTTTTACCTCAAATGAGTTCTCTGCAAAATTGCAGGTAACATTTAAATTGCACCAGGTGAGTTGTGCTTGTGGCACGGACTTGCATAAAGTGAATGGAGCGACCGGGAGAAGGCAGGAGAATGGGGTTAGGAGGGGGGAGATAGGTCAGCCATGATTGAATGGCAGAGTAGACTTGATGGGCCAAATGGCCTAATTCTGCTCCTATCGCTTATGACGCTATGAACTGTATTCTGTGTCTTGGTGCCAGTAAGCCAGGGGAAGGGATAAGAATGAAAGGGATTACGCTAACCCAATGTGCTTTATAACATTGTGCGATGTGCTGCTTGAGCGCGCCGCACTTGATTCACAATCTGACGTTTTCCCAGGTGTGACCAGCACCTGAACCCGACCCTGCATTTGTGGCCGAGCTGGATAACGTTGTCTTGGAAACAACCCAGCTTCAGGCGACCGAAGTTTGTCACTGTGTCCCGCTGCGATGGGGCACGCTGCTAGAATGGCACCCTTAGCCATAGCCGCAAAACCCAGTGTTCTTTCACTGGGCCAATACTGTTGTGGCATCTCCGGGCAAGGCACAGTACCCATACAGCAGGCCCACTGTGATCACACACACGCAGTACCCTTGCTCTCTTGTGCTCTCATCAAAGGCAAAGCACAAACCTCCACTGGTTAAGAAAAGTCAAGATAATTCTCGGATCTGATTACCGAACATTGGGGGAAAAAAATCATTGCAATCTAAAATAAGAAGACAGTGTTCATTTTACACAATGTTGCTATTTTTTTTCCTCATTAACCTTAATGTCTAATCAATGGGTAATAAATTAAAAATTATAAACATGTATAACCAAAAATTAAAGAACCTAGGTAACTAAAGCTGTGTACAGTAATTAGTAAATAAGCTATATACTTATAAATCTCTTAACCAAAATGATATGTTAAAGTCTATGAACAACTTTACAAATATACAATATGCTAATCAGATTGCAAATAATTATTGATTTTTGAACTATTTTACCCCTCGTCTGCTACAGAATGAGTTTTCTTTAATAACTTCCGATTTAATACTGAATATCCTAGACTGCAATGATTTTAGGATTTTGCTTCCTCATTCATACTTGTAATTATGCTTGTTTTTTTCCCCCCCCTAATCATAAGTATACAACAGTTTTTTTTAAAACATTATCATACAATATTCATATTTATATATTTACAACTCTTCTGAAAACTGCAGCTTCACACAAATAAAAGTATTTAAATGCTCTCTTGTAAAGAAAAATAATTGTCTTTTGTGTTACTTCCTTTTCTTATCACGAGTTAGGCACAGAATGGTTGCTATAGCAGTCACAATACCAGAGGTCATAGGTTATCACCTCCAGATCGCTTTTTTTATTGCAGAACTTTCCATTTCGGGTTTTCCACATCACAAAGTCTCTTCTTGCCAAGCAGTACATTTTTTTTTTGTTTGTTTTTCGATGAGTACAGCACTTGAGAGATAAAGGCTCAAAAATGGTGGGAAGTTAAAATTGCGGGAACGAGATCCCGGCAGCTGGTTCAGTGTATTTCCTTCAGTGTGAGTTCTCCATAGTTCAGCACTCTGGACTCTTCTGTTCTCTCTCTCATGTCCTGATGGCACCGTTGCACTGCTGGTGTTTTGGGAGGCACGGCTCATCAGGCAGAGCGTCATGGGCAAAGACCGAGTCGTCCCCGGAAGAACAGGTACTGTGGGTGTCTTGGCAAGCTGGCGAATACTGCTCAAAAGGTGCTGACAGATCAAGGTACTCCTGGAATACAAAGGACAAGAAAATCGTTACAACAATGAAATGTACGAGAGTCAGGGGTTACATGGGGAGAAGGCAGGAGAATGGGCTTAAGAATGAGGGACCGATCAGCCATGATTGAATGGCGGAGCGGACGTGAAGGGCCGAATGGCCTAATTCTACACCTATCACTTATGACCTAATCTCTGCGCCTTGGAGTGCATGTGGCTTGATCTCCTGCCTCTGAGATAGAAGGTGCAGAGGCAATTTCTTCCCAGCTGTTATCAGGCATTTCATTCATCCTACCACAACCAAAGAGAGCAGTCCTGAACTACTATCTACCTCATTGGTGACCCTCGGACTACCTTTGCTGGCTTCACCTTGCACTAAAAGTTATTCCCTTATCATGTACCTGTACATAGTGAATGGCTCGACGGTAATCACTTATTGTCTTTCCGCTGACTGGTTAGCACGCAACAAAAGCTTTTCACTGTACCTCGGTACACGTGACAGTAAACTAAACTGAAAACTGAAGGTTGACAGGACAGGACTGCACCCGAGGTCTAGGAACAAAATCAAGGCTGATACAACACTGTGTTACTGAATGTGGATGGTGTATTGTGGAGACACCAACACAAAGTTAGTTTCGTGCCCATAAACAGGCAGGTTGCGTAGTCAAATTACCAGACTCTATCATTTAACAACTCAAGGAATGACAGACCTGCACTTTCTCTTTTTAATCCAGACACTCTGATACGAGTCTTACCAATTTAGATTAATGATAGTAATTACAGGAGTACAGCCGTTCTCCACCATCAGTGCATGGCGTGTACCTTTGGACAATGAGCTGTACAATGAACATTCAGTGAGTTCTGTAATATATTTTCCACAGGCACCAGTTTGAACAGTGACAATGATTTGCATTGTACAAAATCAGGAAATTGCTTTAAAAAAAAACTAAAGCTGAAGCAAATCCCCCAAGGTAACCACTTACTTTCCAAATTACAGCAATTAATGGATTCCTTATGAGAACCATAATGTTAAAGAGTTAAGTGTGCTGACTATAGTTCTCACATTTTATTGCTGTGTGTACGCTCTCCTCTCCAGCCCTCCCTCCCCACCGCCACCCCCCCCGTCACATGATAGGGGGCAACAGCATCGTAAAAAGACAGCGCCTCTGGCTGCAAACGGAGCGAGCACTTCCCCTTTCCCGCGAGATGGCAGTGAAAATCTGACCGCCTTTCAGCTCCGGACTTGGCAACATTCCATCTCGGTTTCTGAGGTCGCAGGTTAACTATCCAGTCGAGGGCAGGTTATTGGGCAGGAGGGACACTGCATAAATCCCGGCGATAATGTTTTATGATCGCTAGCCCGGAGATTTGGTACTGTCGATCATTTTCAATAATTATCTGTCAAGAATTTGAACAGCACACTAAATCAGCCTGGCCTGTTGAATGCCCCTCTGTGTGTGTGTGTGTGTGTGAGAACCATTTTTTAAAATTACGATTTACAGTAGACAATGTGTCGGGTGTACTGAGGTGAAGGTCTGTGCACAGATTTAAAACGACTGCAAATGTTGGAATCCGATAGGAGCAAAAAGCTGGATCTCTGCAGCAGGTCCAAGGATGGCGGCCAAGAGGGAAGAGATCAAAGTTTGGCTCCGTCTCTGCTATGGCAGCAGTCAGAGGCCGAGCAACCCGCGGTGAGAAAATAGCTCACACCCTCCCAAACCTCTCCATCATCTACAAGGCCAAGCCAGGAGTATAAGACAAAGTGCTGGAGCAACTCAGCAGATCAGGCAGTATCTCTGGAGGGAATAGATAGTTCATAGGTGATAGGAGCAGAATTAGGCCATTCAGCCCATCAAGTCTACTCCGCGAGAGATAGATTATGGCTGATCTATCTCTCCCTCCTAACCCCATTCTCCTGCATTCTCCCCGTACTAATCAAGAATCTATCTATCTCTGCCTTAAACATATCCATTGACTTGGCCACCACAGCCTTCTGTGGCAATGAATTCCACAGATTCACCACCCTGTGACGAAATAAATTGCTTTCCTAAAGGAACGTCCTTTAATTATGAGGTTATGACCTCTGGTCCTGGACTCTTTCACTATTGGGAATATCCTCTCCACATCCACTCTATCCAGGCCTAACACTACTCGCTAAGTTTCAATGAGGTCCACATCGGGAACACCAGATGCAGTAGATGAGGTTAGAGGAGGTGCACGTGCAGGTGAACCTCTGTCTCACCTGGAAGGACTGCTGGGGGTCTCTGGATGGAGGTGAGGGAGGAGGTGTAGGAACAGGCGTTACATCTCCCGTGGTTGCAGGGGAAAGCACCTGGGGAATGGGGAGCGAACAAAAGGGTTGTGGAGGGAGCAGTCTCCAAAGGAAAGAGGAGAAGGGGTGGAGATGGGAAGATGCGAGTGTTGGTGGGACCATGTTGAAGGCGGCTGCAGTGTCTGGGAATGATGTGTTGGATGCGGACGCTGGTCAGATGTCAGCAGAATGATGGGGTCATCATGGCCTGGGTGAGCATAGCTCCCTAGAAGGGTATCTCCGTCGGTCCAGGACAAAGCAGCCAACAACGGCCCTAACCATTCATTAACTCAACCACTTAACTCAACGCACGGTGCTTATACTGTGTACAATCTGCAAGATGATCACGAGAATGATCCCAGGATTGGATCTGAAGAAGGGTCTCGACCCGAAACATCACCTATTCCTTTGCTCCATAGATGCTGCTTCACCCGCTGAGTTTCTCCAGCATTTTTGTCTACCCAGGATTGGAACATATGATGAGTATTTGACGTCACTGGGCCTGTACTAGCTGGAGTTTAGAAGAATGAGTGGGGGGGGGGGGGTCCTCATTGAAACGTACTGAATAGTGAAAGGTTTGGATAGAGTGGATGTGGAGAGGATGTTTCACTAGTGGGAGAGTCTAGGACCAGAGAGCATAGCCTCCGAATAAAAGGATGTACCTTCAGGAAGGAGATGGGGAGGGATTTCTTTAGACAGAGGGTGGTGAATCTGTGGAATACATTGCCACGGTCGGCTGTCGGTGGGTATTTCTAAGGCAGAGATTGGCAGATTCTTGATTACTCAGGGGTTATGGGGAGAAGACAGGAGAATGGGGTGGAGAGGGAAAGATAGATCGGCCATGATTGAATGGCGAAGTGGACTTGATGGGCCGAATGGTCTAATTCTGCTCCTAGCACATGAAAAACGCAGGCACTGGGCTGGGTCCGAGACCTCCCCAACCAGCAGTTGGACTGCAGTGGTGCAGAAAGGTAACTCGGGCTGTTTCAGGGATAATGACTGATGGGGAGTGAAAGCTGGCCGTTCCAGCATCAGCCAGATTCTGACCAATGAGTAGAAAACAAAGGGGGTCACCCTGTGGCCCATGCACCATTTTAACATTCAATTAACATTTAACAACACTATAACATTCTATTCTGCACTCTGGTGCCGAAGAGATTTACGAGGATGTTTGCAGGACTCGAGTGGCCTGAGCTATTGGGGGAGGTTGAGCAGGCTACGACCCTATTCCTTGCAGCGCCAGAGGATGAGGGGTGATCATACAATGGTGTACAAAATCATGAGAGGAATAGATCGGGAGTAGGGAAATCGAAAGTCAGGAGACATAGGTTTAAGGTGGGGGTGGGGGAAAGATTTAATAGGAACCTGAAGGGTAACCTTTTCACACAAAGGGTGGTGGGTGTATGGAACGAGGTGCCGGGGGAGGTAGTTGCGGCTGGGACTATCTCAGCGTTTAAGAAATATTAAGATGGATTTAGAGGGATATGGGCCAAATGCAGGCAGGTGGGACTAGTGTAGATGGGACAAGTTGGTCGGTGTGAGCAATTTGGGCTGAAGGGCCCGTTTCCACGCTGTATCACTCTATGGTATGTTTCCCTTTGCACTGCCTGTTGTACTTGTGTACCACTTGATTGTACTCTTATAGCATGAAGTGACTGGATAGCAGGCAAACAAAAGTTTAACTGTCTCTCGAAACATGCAACAATACTAATAAACAAGCCAAAAATTAACATGTACTGATGGACAACATCCAGGTCTTCTCTTACGAGCAGCTCATTGTAGCTGCCCCGTTTCCACAATTTACCAAACATCCACGTATATTCTGGCAATGGCCATCAGATGCGATTATACGGAGAGGTTTATACACAAGGCAGCTCGGATCAGTTTACAGAGGTAGTGACACGGTGTGTGGAGGGAAAGCTGTGCTCCTCTGAACTGTAATAAAACCCTGCGGAGTATTGATTTGTTGGCAGCTTTCCCGCAGTTTCCTGCACCAGGTTTACTGGGCTGGGTGCTATTGTGCTCTGGGGGGTAGTCTGCTGCCGTCTCCGTGCAGCAGAGGTCACCACAGGTCGATGGCGGCCACTCTCCTGATGTTTCAATGAGTTCATCTGGTGTGCAGCTGGGCTGAGCGAGTGAGTGAGTGGAGCCCGGGTCCTGTCACATTCAAATCCCAAGCTCTGCCGATTCCCTTGGCCTGGCTGGAAGTGCAGGAGCTGGAAACAGAAGCATCCCACCCCTGTCTGGTGCCCTGGGCTGGAGGTTCAACCATATGCAGTGGAGGGGGGGGGGGGGGGGGGGGGGGGCTGAGGTGGCTTAATGGGTTACTCCTGCTGTTGTAGTGAGGGCTCCAGGACATCCCAGTCAGATGTGAACCACTAACCAAGTGAGATGGGCGGGCAGCAGTAGAGTTGCTGCTTTACTGCGCCAGAGACCCAGGTTCGATCCCGACTATGGGCGCTGTCTGTACGGAGTTTGTGCGTTCTCCCTGTGACCGCGTAGGTTTTCTCCAGGTGTTGCGGTTTCCTCCCGCATCCCAAAGACGTACACAAAAGGGATGTAATGCTGAGGCTCTATAAGGCGCTGGTCAGACCGCATTGCGAGTATTGTGAGCAATTTTGGGCACCATATCTGAGGAAGGATGTGCTGACATTGGAGAGGGTCCAGAGGAGGTTTACTAGAATGATCCCAGGAATGATTGGGTTAACATATGGTCAGCGTTTGACGGCACTGGGCCTGTAGTCGCTGGAGTTTAGAAGATCTTCGGTTTCCTCCCACACTCCAAAGACCTGCAGGTTTGTAGGTTAATTGGCTTGGTTTAAGTGTAAATTGTCCCTAGTGCGTGTAGGATAGTGTTAAGGAGCGGGGATCGCTGGTGGACCTGTTTCCGCGCTGTGTCTCTAAGCTACAACGTGAGAGGCATTGGGACAGGCTGGTAAACAGGCGGGTAATAGAGGGATATGAACCTTGTGTAGGCAGACGGAATTAACTTATTTTAGAATAATGGCTGGCACAGACAAGGTGGGCTGAAGGGCCTGTTCCTGCTGTTTGTTCCATGTTCTACAGTGGGTGTCAGGAAGCACCCATTAACACAGCTGGAAGTGGAAATCTACAACAGTGGAGGAGCTCTGGAGAGGCAAGGTGGAGGAGGATGGTGGCCAACGGCTGCTAGCCAGCAGCCGTCCGTTTTAAATCCGTTTTTTTAATAGTTTTTAGTGAGTCCTGTTTTTTTGTTTGTAGGGGATATGGTCTTTTAATGTGGGGGGTAGGTGTATCTTTATTTCTAGGTCCCTACCTGGTCGGTGTGGCAGCTTTTTCTCCGGGCTGCCCGTCGACCCGTCCTCGTGGCCTACCTGCGGGCTTGGAGCACCGTTTCCTGGCGGGGACAGCCCAGCACCTCCGCCTCGGCGGCGGCACAGCGTTGGAGCGCTGAAGCGGGCGACGCCTTGCCTGGGTCGCCGCGCTGGAGCGACGCGCTAGAGCTCTGGCGAGCTGGACCGCCGAGAGCAACATCTCTGGGCTGCGGGTCTGCGGAGCGGAGAGGCGGCAGTGCGGAGAGGTGGCGCCGACTTTATCATCGGGAGCCTGGGAGCTCCAAACCGGCGCGGCCTTGTCGGCTTCGGCAGCCGCGGGCTCCAACCAGGAAGCGGCCGTTCCAGGTGGCTCAGCTGCCGAGAGGACTCTCCCGACGCCGGGGCAAGACCACCCGGTGAGAACGGCCAGGAACATCGGGCCTCCGTAGAGGCAATTGCGGTGGCCCCAATAGGCCTGACTTTGGGGTGAACATGGGGTGGGGACTGGACATTGTGCCTTCCTCCACAGTGCTATCCATTGTGGGGGGATGATTTTTTTGTCTAATTGTAGTCCTGTAGGTCTGTGTCCAAGATGGCTGCCGTGAAGAGAGAGTGGACGCTGGCGCGCTTTGGCTGCCGCTGCTCTCTCTTCACACTGTGTTTTTGATTTTCTGTTTTTGGATTGAATTCTGTTTTAAATTTTTGTCTCTGTGATGTATTTTTTACCTGTTCTATTCCGATTATATGTTTTTATTCCGATTACTATGTAAGGTGTGCTTGAGATGTCTGAAAGGCGCCCATTAAATAAAATTTATTATTATTATTATTATTTGTTAAGACACAAAAAGCTGCAGTAGCTCAGCGGGAGGGGCAGGGAGCATCTTATTCAGACCAGTGAATTGACCCCTAGTCTGAAGAAGGGTCTCGACCCGAAACGTCAACCATTCCTTCTCTCCAGAGATGCAGCCTGCCCCTCTCGCTGAGTTACTGCATTTTTTTGTGTCTGTCTTCCGGTTAAACCAGCATCTGCAGTTCCTTCCTACACAGCACTGACCTTTAATGAACTCCGAGCCGTGAATTTGTTGGATGAGAGATTTATGGAGAGCAGGAGAAGGTTGAGGTGTGTGTTACAATTGCCAGGTTAGTTATAGAGTGCTACAGCACGGAAACAGGCCCTTCGGGCCAACTTCCTCATGCCATCTATACTAGAAACACCTGCCTGTGTATGGCCCATATCCCTCTAAACCTTTCCTATCCATGTGCCTGTCCAAATGTATTTTAAATGTTGTTATAGTACCAGCCTAAACTACCCTCTCTGGCAGCTCGTTCCATACACCCACCACCCTCTGAGTAAAGATGTTGCCCCTCAGGTTTCCACCTTTCCCCCTCCCACTTCATGTCGTCTGCTTCTTGATTCCCCTGCTCTGGGCAAACGACTCAGGGTTGGGGAAGCAAAACTCAGATCATGGGATCAAATCACCAAAACAGTATTCTGGTTGCAGGTCAGATAATCACTTCAATGCTGAAGTTGGTAGATTTCGAGTTCAGGGATACCACGTTGAACCAGGCTCTTCGGCCCACCGAGCCCACGCTGACCACGGCCACCTGCACACAAGTTCTATCTTATCCCACTTTATGTATCCACTCCCAACACACCAGGGGCAATTTACCAAAGCCAATTAACCTACAAACTCGCACGCCTTTGGAGTGTGGGAGGAAACCTGAAGAAAACCCATGCGGTCACAGGGATAACATGCAAACTCCGCACAGACAGCACCCGTAGTCAGAATCGAACCTGGATCTCTGGCTCTCATCAGAAGCTCGACCGCAGCGCAACCAAACCAGCAGATATTTATTTGGAAAGATGCGCAGGTTTAAAAAAAAATTTTAGTTTAGTTTAGTTGACGTGTACCGAGGTACAGTGAAAAGTAATTTGTTGTGTGCTAACCATTCAACGGAAAGGCTATACATGATTACAACTGATCTGTGCGCAGTGTACAGATAAAGGGAATAAGAAATGCTGCTTAGTTTAATTTAGATACAGCGCTGAAACAGGTCATTCGGCCCACCGAGTCCGCGCCGACCAGCGATCCCTGCATATTAACACTATCCTACACGCACTGGGCACAATTTGTACATTAACCAAGCCAATTAACCTACAAACCTCTATGTCTTTGGAGTGTGGGAGGAAACCGAAGATCTCAGAGAAAAACCCACGAAGGTAACGGGGAGAACGTACAAACTCAGCACAGACAGGACCCGTAGTCGGGATCGAACCCGGGTCTCCGGCGCTGCACCGCTGCGCCACCGTGACTGCTGTTGGAGTAGGGGTTTTTAAAGAGTGGAGTGATTGCAGATCCACTCTGGGACAAGCACGCAGAATCGCCGGGCTTTTGGCCGCCATCTTCAATACAATAGTGGGTGGCACGGTGGCGCAGCGGCAGAGTTGCTGCCTTTCAGCACCGGAGACCTGGGTTAGATCCCGGAGACGAGCGCTGTTTGTACGTTCTCCCCGTGACCGCGCGGGTTTTCACTGAGATCTTCGGTTTCCTCCCACTGCACTCCAAAGTCACACAGGTTGATAGGATAATTGACTGGGTTCAAGTATAAAGTGTCCCTAATGTGTGTAGGATAGTGTTCATGTGCAGGGATCGCTGGTCGGTACGCACACGGTGGGCCGAAGGGCCTGTTTCCGTGCTGTATCTCTAAACTAAACATCAGAATGCATCTAGGAATATTAGCAGAGTATTATCAGGGGTCTGAGGTGGTTTTAATGGGTTGCTCCTGTTCCAGGCGTGAAGTTCCGGGAACAGGAACTAGCAGATGTGAAACCACTACCCCAGTGAGAAGTCAACAGCTTCAGGGGAGGGTGATGACACAAGCAGACAGGAAGCAGAGGAGCACATTTAACCCAGTCCTTTCACCGATGGACCCAAGCTGACCTTGTGAGGCTCAGTGCAGAGGAGGTCTAACGGGCAGCACGGTGGCGCAGCGGTAGAGTTGCTGCCTTACAGCGCCAGAGACCCGGGTTCCATTCTGACTACGGGCGCTGTCTGTATGGAGTTTGTACATTCTCCCTGTGACCTGCGTGGGTTTTCTCCGGGATCTCCCGTTTCCCCCAACACTCCAGGTTTGTAGGTTAATTGGCTTCAATACAAAATTGTAAATTGCCTCCAGTGTGTGTAGGATAGTGCTAGTGTGCAGGGGTCATTGGGGGTCGGCGCAGACTCACTGGGCCGAACAGCCTGTTTACGCGCTGTATCTCTAAACTAAACTAAGCTGCCTCAAGCTGTAAAGAGAACTGCTTTAGAGACAGGAGCTGGCCATTCCACTCCTGCTGCTCCACCAGTAAATGACAGCTTCATTTCTGTAGCACCCATGACATGCTCAACCTGCAAGGTTAATCTGACCCTACGTAAGGAGTTATTAGGTCATTGGAAGCTTGAGCACCTGGTGGATGTCACAGCCGGTAGAGCTGCTGCCTCATAGCGCCAGAGACCCAGGTTCGATCCTGTCCCCGGTTTGATGTCTGTGTGGAGTTTGCACGTTCTCCCTGTGACCACGTGGCTTTCCTTCAGGTGCTTTGGTTTCCTCCCACGTCCCAAAATGTCTGGAGCATGTTTGTGGGTTGATTGGCCTCTATAAATTACCCCCTAGTGTGTCGGGAGTGGATGCTTCATTTAAGACCCTCAGACTATCTTTGATCGGACTTTATCTTGCTCTAAACATTATTCCCATTATGTCCTTTATCATGTATCCGTACCCTATGGATGGCTCGATTGTAATCATGTATTGGGGCCACAGTTTAAGAATAAGGGCTAAGCCATTTAGAACGGAGATGAGGAAAAACTTTTTCACACAGTTGTGAGTCTGTGGAATTCTCTGCCTCAGAAGGCGGTGGAGGCCAGTTCTCTGGAAACTTTCAAGAGAGTTAGATGGAGCTCTTAAAGATAGCGGAGTTAGGGGATATGGGGAGAAGGCAGGAATGAGGTACTGATTGTGGATGATCAGTCATGATTACATTGAATGGCGGTGCTGGCTCGAAGGGCCGAATGGCCTCCTCCTGCACCTATTGTCTATTGTATTGTCTTTCCGCTAACATTTTTAGCACGTAGCAAAAGCTTTTCACGCGACAATAAAACGAAACTGAAACTCAAGTGGATGACATAGAACTAGTGTGAACAGATGACAAAAGGTTGACACGGGCCAAGGGCTGTATCTTGGAAGAGAAAGTAGAAAAGCGAGGTACAAGGCAGAGGGGTTTTGGCACAACAGATGTCCACAGCTTTCAGATTGTTGCAGCTGAGAGCGAGGATGAAGCTTTTAAAATCAGGGTTGGAATTTGAGGAGCCTAGATGCAAGTCTAGTGCAAGGGTTCCAGGAGGTTAAAGGAGAATGAAGAGGTGAGACAACAGAGATTCGGGTAAACAAGATAGATAAGAGGGGGGACCACAGTGAAACTTACTGAATAGTGAAAGGTCTGGATAGAGTGAGTGTGGAGAGGATGTTTCCACTAGTGGGAGAGTCTAGGACCTTCTACATTCCAAAGACGCACAGGTTTGTAGATTAATTGGCTTTGGTAAAAAATTGTAAATTGTCCCTAGCGTGTAGGATAGTGTTAGCGTACGGGGTGATCGCTGGTCAGTGTGGACTCAGTGGACTGTTTCTGCGCTGTGTTTCTAAAGTAAAGTTAGATACAGTAAAGAATCTTGGCTGTTTTGTCAGTAGCTGGAATCTAAGGAGTACACAGTACTCTGATACATGTGTGATCGATCCGAGTTTGAATCTGAATTGTGGATATTGCAATGCTACTGAATCGTCTAAAACTCACTGTAGTTAATGTCCAGCCACCCTCCCAGTTCCTGTAAGGTGAACTGACCTCAGTCGACGTGACAGTGAGGACCCGGTCGAGATCCTCGACCAGCTGTTTGAACATTGGCCTCTGTGATGGGATTGCGTGCCAGCACTCTCGCATTATCATATACCTGAAAGGAAGATGACAAAGCAATAATTAAACCAAGTGTCTTCAATACAAGACTGCCTTAGATATCTGGCCACATCAGGCAACAATACGAGGAGGTGGGAGGGTGACGTTGCTTACAGCTCGTGCGTGCAATTGGCGGGCTTGTCCATTCGATGGCCTTCCTTCAGCAACTTGAAGAGCTCCTCCACGGGGATGCCAGGGTAGGGTGATCCCCCCAGCGTGAAGATCTCCCACAGCAGCACACCGTACGACCAGCTGCAAGGGCAGGACACAGAATGGAGATCTCATTCACTGACGGCCTTTTCAAAAACCACCCCATTCTTCCGGTGCTGCCACCCGCGTCTAACATAGTTATCAACAGCGTGACTTCGTTGAATTAACCCCCCCCCCCCCCTTTTTTTCCCCCTTCCCTTCCGGCTGGAAGTAAGTTGCTGATCCCCTCAATGGCAGCAAACGCCAGCACAGGCCAGCGCTGGAATGAAAACGGCCAGTTAATCAGATCACTGACAGGCCCCTTTCTAACCAGCCACTATTCTGCCAATCCTCTGGAGCAGAACTAATGACTTTGTTTTCTCTCTGCATTCTTTCTCCCTACTTAGGAAGCGAGTCAGAGTTCTGCTGTCGCCGGCCCCTTGTTTAGAATCTCGGCTCCTGGCAGAGTTGAGAGAGTGTGTAGGGAGGAACTGCAGGTGCTGGTTTAAGCCAAAGGTAGACACGAAAAGCTGGAGTAACCCAGCGGGACGGGCAGCTTCTCTGGGGAGAAGGAATGGGTGGACGTTTCAGGTCGAGACCCCTTCTTCAGACTCAACGTAAGAGTTGAGAGATGGCCACGGCACAACGGGTCGTACTTACACGTCACTCTGGTGGGTGTAGACCCTGTCGAACAAGGCCTCCGGTGCCATCCACTTCACTGGCAGCCGACCCTGTGGGCAACAAGCAGGAGAAAGTGAGGTTCATCCCATCTTCAACGTTCAAAAACCAATCCCAATAACCATCTACATATCACACACACATCCCACTGCTTCTACATCTGGCAATACACAGTTCACATTATTCCCTTCGTCATGTGGATGGCGGTTATAATCATGTCATGTTTAGTTCAGTTTAGAGATAGAGTGTGGAAACAGGCCCCTTTGGCACACTGAGTCCACACCCACCCATGATCACCCGTACACTAGTTCTATCTACACACACACACACACACACATAGGGACAATTTTACAGAAGCCAATTCACCTGCAAACCTGCACGGCTTTGGAACGTGGGAGGTAACCGGAGCATACAGAGAAAACCCACGTGGTCACAGGGAGAACGTACAAACCTTGTACAGACAACACCCAAGGTCTGGATCAAACCTGGGTCTCTGGTGCTGTAATGGGCCTGTCCCACTTAGGTGATTTTCCAGTGGACTGTCAGCGACTGACAAGTTGCCAGCAGTCGCCTGAAAAACCGGCAACTGGAACGGTGACTGTCAGAGTGGAACACACATACACACACACATCGCTTTTTTCACCAGCCTGTTATGCAGGCGGGGTACAGGGCAAGTGGGGGGAGCGCTATCTGAGTGAAATTCACACGGTGCAAAGCCAAGGTGAAACAGACACACACCGCGATGAACTGGAAGGTTGGCGCTGTAAAAAGATGGCTAAATCACAGTGTACGGTAAGTCCTTTAAAAGGGGGGGGGGGGAGAAGGAGTGGAGAAAACTTTAAAGAAGCCAGAGATACACGGCTGTGAAGCTCGGCGGACATTTAACATTACCGGTCGGTTATCCTTGGTTCTGAAAGCTAATGCTTACGTTTTTTCCCCCCAATTAGCCAATGAAATTCACCGGTCAGCACCGGCTACAACCTACGAGAACCTCTGAGAACCTTCGACCTCCTTGCGACCCACCTACGGTACGAGAATTCTCACTGCTCCCCACGGCGGCGACATTTTAGTCGCCACTAATGTTTCAACATGTTGAAAAATTCACGGCGACCATAATGAGGCCGCGACTAGTTCCCAGAATGCAGGAACTCCTCACGACCGTGAAGGCGACTCCCAGGCAACCACCCGCGAACATGTGGAGACCATGTGGCGACTGCATAGTCTCCTGTAGTCCCCTAAAAGGTCGCCTAAGTGGGACAGGCCCATTAGGCAGCAACTCTACTGCTGCGCCACTGTGCCGCCCTTGTTTGGGAGGGGGGGGGGGGGGAACGGGTTACGGAATCTCTTTAATTGGTCACCCTGTGGGTTGGGCTCTGGCTAATTTACTTCTTGAGTTGACGAGTTTAGTTTATTGTCACGTGCGTCGAGGTAGTGAAAAGCTTTGTTGATGCGTGCTAACCAGCCAGCGGGAAGACAGTATATGATTACAATCGAGCCGCCTACAGTGTACAGATACACGATGAAGGGAATAACATGAATAACGTTTATTCCCTCATGTCCAGCCTTCGCCACGAACCACAGCAGAGAGTGGAGATCGAGGAACGTCATGTCCACCCCTCCCCCGTGCATGGTGATCGTAGCCTGCGCCCCAAAGCCATCGACTGGAGTTCAGGCTGAAGGTCCCCGGAGAGCTGCTCGCTCGCTCCCTGCTGCGCCCCTGAACCCCCCCTCCCCCACCGCCTGCCCGAGATGCCCAGACACTTACGTTGGTCGTTTTCTTGTAGTAGTCGATGTTGTGCACGTCCCTGGCCAGGCCAAAGTCAGCAATCTTCATCACGTTGTCCTCGGTCACCAGCACGTTCCTGGCTGCCAGGTCTCGGTGGATGCACTGGCCGGGAACAAAACACATCGGGACAATTAAACCCCTGGCCAGAGGACGGGTGCAAACCCCATCAGGACAATGATACCATTGGGCGGAGGGAACAACTCGGCCTTTTCTATCGCTATTCCCCATTCCGTCAAATAATGTGGCAATGATTATTAATATTCTGCTATATTCACCAGATTACTTGATCTTTCAGAGGGTATTTAATGCGGTTCCACGTTCAAAGTTACTGCAGCAAATACAAGACTGGTTTTGGTATTGGTATAAGTAAGGTATTGGCATTGCTTGACGCAGTTGGTGAATGTGGCGCCATTTAAATGTTTACAATGAAAGACACAAAGTGCTGGAGTAACTCAACGGGCCAGGCAGCAACTCTGGAGAACATGTGTTCATGGCAACTCCACATAGACAGTGTCTGAAGTCAGGATCGAACCCGGGACTCATGAAGCGTTCTCCAGAGATGCAGCCTGACCTGTCGAGTTACTCCAGCATTTGGAGTCCTTGCTGTGTGGCAGTAGCTCTACCACTGTGCTGCCCTGTGGGTCACCTTTGATTGAAGTCAAATTAAACCATCTCCCAGCAAAACTGTTTAGAGAGACTTTAGAGAGACAATGTGGAATCAGGCCCTTCGGCCCACCGTGTCTGTGCTGACCAGCGATCACTCTGTACACTCGCACCATCACCAGGGACAAGCATTACAATGTTACCGTGCCAATTAACCTACAAACCCGTATGTCTTTGGAGCGTGAGAGGAAACCGAAGCTCCCGGGTAAAACCCACGTGGTCACAAGGCGAATGTACAAACTCCGTACAGGCAAGCACCCTCAGTCAGTATTGAACCCGGATTCTTGGGGCTGTGAGACAGCAACTCCACCAGCTGCACCACTGTACCATTCTGTGGATCACCTTTGGTTAAAGTCTAATTGATCCATCCCCCAGCAGGAGTAACTCAGCGGGACAGGCAGCATCCCAGGAGAGAAGGAATGGGTGATGTTTCGGGTCAGGACCCTTTTTCTGCTTATTTATTCATGTGTGTATATATTTATATAACAGACACACTGATCTGTTCTGTATTCATGCCTACTATATTCTGTTGTGCTGAAGCAAAGTAAGAATTTCATTGTCCTATCTGGGACAATAAACTCTCTTGAATCTTGAATCAATCTGAAGGGTCTTGACTAAACGTCACCCATTCCTTCTATCCAGAGTCCCGCTGAGTTACTCCAGCATTTTGAGTCTACCTTTGATTTAAACCAGCATTTGCATTTCTTTCCTACGCATATACTGGTGCACAGATGAAGCCTGCAGTAACACACGGGGCTCACCTTTTGGGAGGCCAGGTACTCCATACCGCGTGCCACCTGGTAGGCACATGACACGAGATCCTTGAAGGTTAACTGCTCATCGGGCACCTTGCAGGTGTCGAAGGAGTAATCCATGCCCGGGGGTCTCCGGGCTTTCAGGTATTCCCGCAGGTTGCCCTTCGATGCAAATTCAACAATGACGTAGAGTGGACCTGGAGCAGAAGGAAAGGCCACAAACTGCGTCACGGGAGGTGTGAGCGGAGGGACAAAGTCCATCGCTAGCTCCAAACCCCGCCAGCCCTCAGGGTCGGTGGGCATCACAATGTGGTTCTTTGCTGACAGAGAGGATTGTGGGAGGGAACGACCAGGAATGAAGAGCCAAAGCAGATCGCAAGCTCGGCTGCAGAAGCCAGACTGGGCCAATATTCTCCAGCACCCAGATTGATAGCTGATCTGGGGATATGGGGAGCTGGGGGTGTGGAGACTAGTGATTGAGAAGCTGGGATGTGAGGAAACGACCAGCCATGATCGCAATCACAGAAACATAGAAACATAGACAATAGGTGCAGGAGGAGGCCATTCGGCCCTTCGAGCCAGCACCGCCATTCATTGCGATCATGGCTGATCGTCCCCAATCAATAACCCGTGCCTGCCTTCTCCCCATATCCCTTGACTCCACTAGCCCCTAGAGCTCTATCTAACTCTCTCTTAAACCCATCCAGTGACTTGGCCTCCACTGCCCACTGTGGCAGGGAATTCCACAAATTCACAACTCTCTTGGTGAAAAAATATTTTCTCACCTCAGTCTTAAATGGCCTCCCCTTTATTCTAAGACTGTGGCCCCTGGTTCTGGACTCGCCCATCATTGGGAACATTTTTCCTGCATCTAGCTTGTCCAGTCCTTTTATAATCGTATATGTTTCTATAAGGTTCCTCCTCATCCTTCTAAACTCCAGTGAATACAAGCCTAGTCTTTTCAATCTTTCCTCATATGACAGGCCCACCATCCCAGGGATCAATCTCGTGAACCTACTGCCTCAATCACAAGGATTTCCGTCCTCAAATTAGGAGACCAAAACTGTACGCAATACTCCAGATGTGGTCTCACCAGAGCCCTATACAACTGCAGAAGAACCTCTTTACTCCTATACTGAAATCCCCTTGTTATGAAGGCCAACATTCCATTAGTGGGAGTGGGAGGGTGGTGGGAGGTGAGAGCACTGGGAGCTGGGGGGTGGGGGTGGGGGGCTGGTGTGTGCGGGCACCTGTGTGGGGAGCTGATGTTTGCAGAGCTGAGGAGTGGGGTGTTGGTAATTTGTGTTGTGGTGGGGAGAATGGGATCTAGCATATGAGCTGTGGTGTGGAGGCCTGAACTACGAGCAGCTGGGTAAAGGGAGTTGGGTTATTGGGAGCAGGGCTGTAGGTCCTGGGCTGCTGGGTGATAGCGTGCTTGGGTTGGGGGTACTGGGAGCTGGGTGTGCAGACACCTTCCGAGACCCACTCTGAAGATATGACCCCGCATACTCACCATCCTGTGTGCAGGCTCCCAGTAAATTAATAATATTTTTATGTTTCCCAATCATCTTCATCATTTCCATTTCCGAGACCAGGTCAGACAAGTCTTTATCAGTCGCGTCGTCTGCAAGGACAAAACATTAAATAGACACAAAAAGCTGGAGTAAGTCAGCGGGACAGGCAGCATCTCTGTAGAGAAGGAATGGGTGACGTTTTGGGTCGAGACCCTTCTTCAGACTAGTCAGGGAAAAGGGAAACGAGAGATATAGAAGAAGATGTAGAGAGATGGAAAACATTTCTGCTTAAGGAGCACTGAAGTGGGCAGAGGGAGAACATCATTTTATTTTATTTTATTTTATTTAACCAGGAGAAATCTCATAGGTCCAGATGCATTGCTGGACACTGTTTGCAGGTTCTATCTTTATATGTTCTAGGAACATATTAGGCCATTCAGTCCATCAAGTCCACTCCGCCATTCAATCATGGCTCATCTATCTTTCCCTCTCAACCCCATTCTCCTGCCTTCTCCCCATAACCCCTGACACCCGTACTAATCAAGAATCCGTCAATCCTCCTGTTTGCATGCGTCCTCACTCTGGCAATAGAGGAGCTTTCTTAGATTACAGTCTGATCTTTAAACCAGTTTACTGCTCAGCAAAATGAGCCAAAAGCCTGGCCACTCATATAAACTGTCTCAGTAAACTATTTCTATACACTTTGCACTTAATCCGGGATTGTGTTTATGTATATTAATACGTCATACGGAATAGGAGTAAAATTAGGCCAATAGGCCCATCAAGTCTACTCCACCGGTACACAAAATTGCTGGGGAAACTCAGCGGGTGCAGCAGCATCTATGGAGCGAAGGAAATAGGCGACGTTTCGGGCCGAAACCCTTCATTGTCTCACATACAGAGGTATGTGAGACAACTCCACCATTCATTAATGGCTGACCTACCTCTCCCCCCTAACCCCATTCTCCTGCCTTCTCCCCATAACCTCTAACCCTGTACTAATCCAGAATCTATCTATTTCTCCCTTAAAAATATCCACTGACTAGGCCTCCTGAGCCTTCTGTGGCAAACGTCACTGTAACTAAAGGTCAATGTAACTAAAGGATTTCACTGTACCTCTGTACGTGAGACAATGAAGAACCATTGAACCAGGCGGTCACTCTTAGGCTTCTAGTGTTTAGGTTTATTATTGTCATGTGTATCGAGGTACACATTATTTTATTTGTGTGCTATCCAGGCAAATTAGATAGGATATACATCAATATAATCAAGCCAGAATCAAATACAAAAGGTGAAGAGACAGATACCAGAGTGGAGAATATCGTTTCTCAGTATATCTTACCTTTTAGCATTTTCACTGCGACAGTGGCTGGCTTGTTTGCTTTGTCTTTCTCGATGCCGATGGCCTCAGCCATTACGACCTGCCCGAAGCAGCCCTCACCCAGGGGTTTCCCCATAGTCAGCCTAACGAAGAGAAAAGATTAGTTTAGCCTATTGTCACGTGTAGCCGAGGTACAGTGAAAAACTTGTGTTGCACGCTAACCAGTCAGCGGAAAGACCATACGTATATTACAATCGAGCCGTTCAAAGTGTACAGAGATATAGGAGAAGGGAATAACGTTTAGTGCAAGATAAAGCCAGAAAAGTCTAATCAAAGACAGTCCAAGGATCTCCAATGAGGTTTAGTATTAGCTTAGAGATGCAGTGCGGAAACAGGCCCTTCGGCCCACTGAGTCTACACCGACCAGCGATCCCCGCACATTAACACTATCCTACACCCACTAATGACAATTTACATTTGTACCAAGCCGATTAACGTCTTTGGAGTGTGGGAGAAAGCTAAAGATCCCGGAGAAAGCCCACACAAGTCACGGGGAGAACGTACAAACTCCGTACCGACAGGCACCCGTAGTCAGGATGGAACCCGGGTCTCCAGTGCTGTGAGGCAGCAACTCTACCGCTGCTAGGTAGATAGTAGTTTAGGACTGCTCTCTAGTTGTGGTAGGATGGTTCTGTTGCCTGATAGCAGCTGGGAAGAGTTTGAAACAGAGATAGCAGAAGGGGTAGTCGTGGGTAGACACAGCCCGCCACTGGAGGTTACCTTGGCCGCTGGAACTCCCACTTGGGGTCGGCAGGGAGCTCCAACTCAGACACGTTGGCCAACATGGGGGAATCACTGGAGGACAGGCGGGCGATTCTCACCAACGGCGTGTTGGAATTCATGGAGGAATTCGACTCCAAGGACACCTGCTTGAATGAAAAATTATTCAAATTTGTTACCGAGCACCATATGTTGCTGTGAAGTCTGAATGTAAACAGTTTGAGGATGCAGACAACATCAAAGGCTGTCAAACATACTGTGCGGCTTGTTTTCATTCCTTATATTATTCTATTCCTTGCGTTGTCACTTGGAATTCTACCAATACGGGATTCCATCAGGGACAGAGATAAAAGGCCGACGCAGGAAGCCAGGTTATATGTATTGTTTTACAGAATAACCCATCATTGTTATTCAGTGCAGATTCTGTCTCTCTGAAACAGTGGCCTCGTGCCCTGGTTATCTCCAGCTGCCAAACATATCAACCAGCAGGTAGACAAAATTGCTGAAGAAACTCAGCGGGTGCGGTAGCATCTATTGAGCGAAGGAAATAGTAGGCAACGTTTAGGGCCGAAACCCTTCTTCAGACAACGCTCAACCCGAAACGTTGCCTATTTCCTTCACTCCATAGATGCTGCCACACCCGCTGAGTTTCTCCATCAATTTTGTCTACCTTCGATTTTCCATCATCTGCAGTTCCTTCTTGAACATATCAACCAGCAGGCTGGGACAGTAAAGAGGGTACTGGTATCATAGAGTCGTACAGTGTGGAAACAGGCCCGGCCCAACTTGCCAACATGTCCCAGCTACACTAGTCCCACCTGCCTGCGCTTGGTCCATATCCCTCCAAACCTGTCCTATCCATGTACCTGTAACTGTTTCTTAAATGTTGGGATAGTCCCGGCCTCAACTACCTCCTCTGGCAGCTTGTTCCATACACCCTACCACCCTTTGTGTGAGGGTCACACAGCACGGAAACAGGCCCTTCGGCTCAATATGCCCATGCCGACCAGATGCCCCATCTACGCTAGTCTCATTTGCCCGCATTTGGCCCATAACCCCTCGTAACCTGAACCGTTCCTCTCCATAAACCTCCCCTATCTTCAACGCACGTGATATATCCAGCACGTAATCAATCAGACTGCTGCATCTCTGCCCAACAGACAGGTGCATGGAGGTAAAGCAGGGCCCAGAAGCTTGATAAAGTGAGTACAGTGGACTGTTGGACATCTTCTACTGCCCTTGGTAGCCCAGGCATGATTACTACATGTCAGCTGGGGGCTGCCTCTAGCTTCATGCTCCCTCTGATAAAGTGCAGCAAAACCTCAAGAGTGTAAGATCATAAGTGGCAGGAGCAGAATTTGGCCATTCGGCCCATCAAATCCCCTCCACCATTCAATCATGGCTGATCTATCTTTCCCTCTGAAACCCATTCTCCTGCCTTCTCCCATTACCCCTGACACCCTTAAAAATCTAGAATCCATCTTTCACTGCCTTAACAATATTCATTGACTTGGCCTGGATAGCAACCAAGTGGTCACAGGAGTGGAAGGCAACCTCATCTCCATTACACAGCTACATCTCTTCACCAGATAAAAGCTGTCCAGGATCTGACCTCCCCAGGGGAGCATGGGTGAAGCTCAACAGACTTGGTACTGGAGTTGGGCGTTTCAATGCCAGCATGTGGAGATGGGGACTCTGCCAGAGCCCAGCCTGTGAATGCGGAGCAGAACAACAGACAGCCAACCATGTCATCTCTGGGTGCCCGCTCTACCACCCACCAAATGGAGCTCAGGGCCTGGCAGACATTGACCCAGAGACAACAACCTGGCTGCTCAACACCCGGCTTGAGATCTAACTACTCCTTTGCTTTATTTATATTTCATTCGCAAGAAGAAGAAGATTTGGCCTCCACCACCATAGTCATGGAGCTGTGGCAATGAATTCCACGGATTCACCACCGTCTCCAACTAAAGAAATTCCTCCTCATCTCCTTCCTATAAGAACATCCTTTAATTCCGAGGCTATGGCCTCTGGTCCTAGACTCTCCCACTACTGGAAACATCCTCTCCACATCCACCCTATTCAGGCCTTTCACTATTCGGTAAGTTCAATGAGGTACCCCTTCATCCTTCTAAACTCCAGTGAGTACAGGCCCAGTGCCGTCAAACGCTCATCATATCTTAACCCACTCATTCTCAATACCGAAAACAGAAAATGCTGGAAAAAACTCAGCAGGTCAGGCAATGAGATACAGTTCATGTTTAATGTCCTCCCGACTCAGTTCACCTTTAATTGCCCCGTGCTACAATACGTTCTAAACTCTTGTATCTACTTTCTGTTACCTGTCTCTTCAGTGGGAACTTGGAGAGTTTCTGCACCGGAGGTGGGTTGAGGGTTTTCTTAGAGGACGTTCTCATTCTGCACATGATCACTATAATAACAGTCAGAATGATAAGGACACAACCCGTCACGTAGATGAGGACGTCTGCATAGACCGAGCCAGAGTCGTCCTCCTTGACCAAGTCTTCAACTGCAGGGAGAACATGGTGAGAAACAAGTTACAAGACCACACCATGGACCTTCTGTGCATCAACTCGTCGATGCCCAGGCACGAAAATCTCATTTACTCAGTGTATCATTGCACTGCACACACAAGGGATTTTATTATACAAAATAACATTTAAAAAAACAATAAAAGATAATTACAGCCCAAAATACAATTGCTCCTGCGGTCATAACCAAAGGGATTTACTCTAAATATTGTCAAGAGACTTTAAAAAAACCACTCTTCTGGGACTGGATCTTCAGTCATCTGCTCCCTGCTCTCTTATTTTGGTTTTAATTCCTTGGGATTGTGGAAGAGAGGGTGTGGTTTGCCTGGGGTAAGAGCAGAGACATTGGTGCTTGTTATCCACTAGTCATAAGGTGGTAAGAGTGGCAGTGGAAGAACTTGACTTGAGGGCATCATGGCTGCCTTGCGACACTGCCCTTATCGAACAGACAGACATTACACAAGGCACGTGGCACAGCGATGGTTGTCTGGAATGCAGGGAATGGGCCTCAAGGAAAGGTTGGACAGACTTGGATTGTTTTCACTGGAAATGTTGCTTCTACTAGTGGAGGAGGAGCAAGGGGGTGAGGGGGTACTTCACCGAATAGTGAAAGGCTTGGATAGAGTGGATGTGGAGAGGACGTTTACACTAGTGGGAGATTCCAGGACCAGAGGGCACAGCCTCAGAATAAAAGAACGAACCTTTAGAAAGGAGATGAGGAGGAATTTCTTTAAGTCAGAGGGTGGTGAATCTGTGGAATTCATTGCCGCAGACGGCTGTGGAGATCGTCAATGAATATTTTAAAGGCGGAGATTGACAGATTCTTGATTAGTACGGGTGTCAGGGCTTATGGGGTGAAGGCAGGAGATTGGGGTTGAGAGTGAAAGATAGATCAGCCATGATTGAATGGCGGCGTAGACTTGATGGGTCGAATGGCCTAATTCTGCTCCTAAAACTTATGAAAGCCGGAGGTTAAGGGGAGACCTGAAAGAAGTATATATATTTGTGAGAGGCATAGATATGGTAGACAGAGGTTTTTTTCCCCCTAGGGTGGAAATGTTAAAGACTAGAAGGCTTAGTTTTAAGGTGCGAGAGGCAAGGATTGGTGTAGATGGCCATGGCAAGTTTTCTTTCACACAGAAGGTAGTGGGAGTCTGGAACGCGATGACTAAGGTGCTGGTGGAGGCAGATGTGATAATGGCGTTTAAGAGGCTTTTAGATAGATGTACAGATATGCAGGGAATGGAGGGATATGGATCACATTTCCCTTCTTTAGACAGAGGTTAATCCGTAGAACTCATTGCCACACAGGGCTGTGGTGGTCAAGTCAGTGGATATTTTCAAGGCTGTGATAGACAAATTCTTGATTAGAACGGGTGCCAAGGGTTATGGGGAGAAGGCAGGAAAATGGGATTCGGAGGCAGAGATCAGCCGTGATTGAATGGTGGGGTGGACTCGGTGGGCCGAATGGCCTAATTCTACTCCTATGACTTGTGAACATGCAGGCGTAGGAGATTCACAGAGAGTGGTGAGTCTGTGGAATTCTCTGCCTCAGAGTGCAGTAGAGGCGGGTTCTCTGGATGCTTTCAAGAGAGAGCTAGATAGGGCTCTTAAAAATAGCGGAGTCAGGGGATATGGGGAGAAGGCAGGAACTGATTGGGGATGATCAGCCATGATCACATTGAATGGCGGTGCTGGCTCGAAGGGCCGAATGGTCTACTCCTGCACCTATTGTCTATTATTTTAACCTGACATCATGTTTAGCACAGACATTGTGGGCTGAAGTGTCTGTTCCTGTCCTGTTCTACGTTAATAAATCCGGAGACTGGTCTATTCTCACATTGACCGGGTACTTGCCACCACATCTGTGCCAGAGGCACTGCCGAGCAAAGAGGAAGGTTTGGCCCTCTTATAATAAGGCAACCCATCCAATGTGCCAGCTCTCTGCCGTTTCACATTTCGTGTAGATCAGAGAGCAATTACTGAAATCGAACGGCTTGTAAACATGACATTATTCCATATGTATTACATTATTCCATTACATTATTCTACAACCATCCATAATCCAATTGAAATATTCATATTCCGGCATTCACCAGGCAGGTGAGGAGAATTGGCTTTATTATGCAATAATCAATCAGCCTTCAATTAATTAATTATTAAAAACAAGCTGACAAAATCATTCTACTTGAGAAGCATAATCTTGATTTTTATCAATTAGTTTGCATTCAAACAGGAAATGTTCACCATCTGGTCCCTCTCTATATTCAGCCGTTTGGTTTATGTAGAGTTTAAAGGAGAAGCCTTAGTATCGCAATGTTTAAGAAACATTTGGACAGGTTCATGGATAGGGCAGGTTTAGAGGGATATGGGCCAAACGCAGGCAGGTGGGACTGGTCCAGTTGGGCCATGTTGGTCGGTGTGGGCGAGTTGAGCTGAAGGGCCTGTTTCCACGCTGTATAAGCCAGGTTGTGGCAGTCAAGAGTCAAGCGTGCCCTGTGTTGATGGAATGCCAAGTGCACCAGGCAAGGCAATGCTCTCTCCTCCTGCCCTTTGTACCTGGTGCTGCCCAGTGTATGTGGCTCAGGTCAGAGCCTGGCCAAGGTCCGGGCTTCCAGCCCAAGACGTTGCGTGGGTGGAGTTGCTCAGGTTGGTGGGGATGAACCTGGTTCCCTGAGGGAACCTCTCGCCTCAGTCTGTCGTGACCATGCCGGGTCCCCCGATGAACGGACCTACCCGCCCCCCCTCTGCCTCTATTTTCCTGTCTTTAAGAGGGAAATGGGACATATTGGTTGGTGTGGGCAAGTCAGGAGGAAGGGGCCCGTCTCCACACTGTGCGTGCGGGTCAGAGAGGCCCATGTTGTTGGAACGACCAAGTGCACCAGGCAGGCAGGTCAGGTGGAACGCATTTTTAACAAGGTCGAGGTCGCAGATGGTGAGACTCCCTGTTTGAAGTCATTGCAATTGAAAGAGCACACAGTCTTCCACCCCTTATCGTGGGAAGAGACACCAAACAATAATCACAAGAGAGAAGCAGAAGTACCTGGAAAAACGGACAGCCATGCAGAATGATGCGAATACCCAATAGAATTACCAGCCAAGCAGGTATACTCCCCTGCATCCTCAAAAGTAACATTTCGCAAGTACAGAATTTCTATTTCCTTATCCGTTGTGTTAATACCAGCAGTCTACAAAAACAAAACAGAAAGCAAACAGGATAGGAGGAAGTGAAGAGAAGAGGGATACAACAACCAGGTCCAAGTATTGACCGGAGCACCGCAGTTAAAGTCCCCGCACACCGCACACCTGAGAGCAAGTAGAAGCACATGTAAGAGGGTCCACCCTTCTCCAGGGTGGGGAGGGAACGAACGGCACATTGATAAGACATTCCTACCTCCGCAACCAGCACACTGAGTCAAAAGTTCCCTTCACCAGGCTTTCACTCTCTCTGTCCCATCATTAGACATGCAAAAGCAGGAGTGCAGAAGTGTTTGATCCTGAATTTATTTATTTTGGTCTAAAAAAAAAAAAAAATGGACCCACAATCGGCCGGGATTGCTTCACGTCAGGGCCTGAAGAAGGCGCTGAGAGGAACTGGAGGATTAGGTGGAGAGGAAAGGTGAAGATAAACGGTTAGGCACAGGAGCAGCGGGAAGCGTTTTGAGAGCAGATCAGCCAACTGTTATTCCATCCTGCAGACAGCCAGATATTGGCAGAAAAGGGGGAAACTGATGGAAGAGAGTTCAACGACGGAAGGCAATCCTCTCGTATTGTGGCCATTTTTTTTTTCCCTCAGCAAAGGGCAGCTTTTTTATTTACAGGCAAAGCAAGTAAGGAGTAAAGGTGACCAGTGACCGACTGGCAGGCTTCAGCAGTTTCAGAGTTCAGCAACATAGACAGTACGTTCCCGGGCCCGGAGTCGAGCAGCCGGAGCTGGTGGGGAGGTTAGAGGTGGAGTGCACAGCCACTCGAGACCTGGCCTGGGACAGAGGCTAGTGTTTTACCTGGTTTGGGTTGGTTGACGTACAGCCAGTGCAGTTTCTCGGCCACGCCAACGAAGTTGGTGGCCCTACACAGATATTCGCCCGCGTCCTGCTCTGTCACATTGTAAAGAATGAGTTTAACGTTTGCTTCAGCGCTCTTACTTATGCACGACTGCGGGAATAAACAGATCAGCGTGTCAGGCCGGCACCAAAGACAAGGCTGCGGACAGCAGCAGCAGCAGCAGCACACCCCCCCTGAATACACACCTCGCAACGGGCTGGGGCCGAGCGGAAGGGACTGAGATTCACACTGTTTAGTTTAGAGATACAGCACGAAAACAGGCCCTTCGGCCCACCCAGTCTGTGCCATCCAGCGATCCTAACCATTGTTTAGGAAGAAACTGCAGATGCTGGTTTATACTGTACTGGATTGTAAACTGTTATACTGCAGTATATTGTACAGTCTATTATACTGAGTACACTGTAAATGGCTCGATTGTAATCATGTATTGTCTTTCCGCTGAATGGTTAGCAGGCAGCAAAACGTTTTTCACTGTACCTCAGTACATGTGACAATAAACTAAACTAAACTGAACTAACTTATGCCGAAGGTAAGACACAAAATGTTGGAGCAACTCAGCGGGTCAGGCAGCATCTCTGGTGAAAGAGAATAGGTGACGTTTCGGGCTGGAACCCTTCTTCAGACTGAAAATAGAGGCGGTGGGGGGGGGGTTATAAATTGGAGGCAAGAAAAGATCAGAATAAACCTGGGCTGCAGAAGGAGTGGAGCCCATAATGGTCCATTGTTGCCTGGGGAAGTGGTGATAATGGGAAGGATACTGAGATGGAACTGCAGATGCTGGAAAATCGAAGGAACACAAAACACATAGACGCTGAGAAACTCAGCGTCTATGGAGCGAAGGAAATGGGCAACGTTACAGGCCAAAACCCTTCTTCAGACCCTGGTTCGATCCTGACCACAGGCGCGGTGCGTATGAAGTTTGTACGTTCTCCCCGTGTCTGCGTGGGTTTTCTCCGGGATCCCCAGTTTCCTCCCCCATCCCAAAGACGTACAGGTTTGTAGGTTAATTGGCTTCAGTAAATTTGTAAATTGTCCCCAGTGTGTGTAGGATAGTGTTAGTGTGCAGGGATTGCTGGTCGGCATCGACTCGGTGGGCCGAAGGGCCTGTTTCCACCCACACTATATCTCTAAACTAGACTAAACTAAACTGCTGATATGGTTGAAAGTTCATACTGTTCCTTTGTGAACTTTGGCTGCTCCCATTGTTAGACGGGCTGGGCTGGTGAAAGGGTAGACATATTTTATTTGTGATTTTTGATCACAGAGTAGATTGCAACATATTTACTTACAGGCACAATACACAAAGTATTTCTAATAATATTTTGGTTTTGCCTTGTTCCTATTTAAGGCCTGGTGATTCCAAACCAATAACGTGTGTAAAAACGCTTTCCACTGCCGATCGCTGAGCATGGTGTTGTGGAGGCAACCGTACAGGCGGGAGATCACTCAGCTGTAAATGTGAGCCACAGCTCTCTTCTTTCTTTTGCCATCTGCCACGTTCTACCCAGGATCATTGCAGGCCCAAGCAATAGACAATGGGTGCAGGAGTAGGCCATTCGGCCCTTCAAGCCAGCACCGCCATTCAATGAGATCATCCACAATCAGTACCCCGTTCCTGCCTTCTCTCCAGGTGGTCCAGGCAAGATCGAACAAGTGTCCATCTTCCAGGCACACCCTAACCCTTGCTGCCACCTCCCCTCCACCCCGCCACCACTGCCCCCTCCCTCTTCCCCTCTGCCCTGGCTCCCACTTAGTAATATAGCGTGGAAACAGGCCTTTCGGCCCAACTAGCCCACACCAGCCAATGTGTCCCAGCTACATTAGTCCCACCTGCCAGCATTTGGTCCAATACCCTCCAAACCTACCTTATCCATGTACCTGTTTCACTGCTTCTTAAACGTTGGGATAGTCCCAGCCTCAACTACCTTCTCTGGCAGCTTGTTCCATACACCCACCACCCTTTGTGTGAAAAAGTTACCCCTCAGATTCCTATTAAATCTTTTCCCCTTCACCATTTAAACCCATGTCCCCTGGTCCTCGATTCACTTTGTTTCCCCTTCGTTGGAGCACTAAATGCAAGTGAATTTGTTGATCCACAGTTTGCAGCGACTGGTCCGTCGACCTGGTGCTTCTCGGGCCCCGACCCTGGTGTCACGTCAACCAGGGCCAACAGGCCTCCAGTTTCCTCCCACACTCTAAAGACGTACAATTCTGTAGGTTAATTGGCTTCGGTAAAAATTATTCCTATTTTGTAGGACATTGCTAGCATATGCGGATCGCTGGTCGGTGGGCCGAAGGGCCTGTTTCGGCGCTGTATCTCTAAACTAAACTAAACTAAACTAAGATGCCCTGATTAGGCCAAGCCATGATTCAGGACAGGAAAGATGTGGGAAAGGAGTCACGTGTCATGAGTGTTTTAATGTCATATGTCCCAAAACAGAACCACAAAATACTTACATGTGAGGCAGGAGTTACACACAGACCAGATCAGGGGCAGAGGCAGGTACTCTACACTAACGGAACACTAAAGTAATGATTTTCCTGTTTACCAAATACGATTGCTTCAAGGTCATTGAAGCTGGGACCCAGGTCACAAAGAAGACAAATTACTTTCCTTATTTCTAAACAAACCTGCAATAGTACACCAACGCTCTTGTTTTAATCACCTCAAAGTGAATGACGACCAAATGGAGTAACTGCGAAGATCATTGACTGTAATTTGTACACGGCATGTCGCTGTGACCAGCTCGATAATCTATTTTAATTACGTTAATTGCGGGAATTGTTGGCTTGGGCATTGGGGGTAATACTCCTGTTATTTTTCAATATTGTTATAGCATTGTTGAAATCCACTGGTGATAGCAGTCGTGACCTTGTTTTAATGTCTCTTCTCTCAGTCTAGAGTTTCACAAGATCATAAGTGATTGGATTAGAATTAGGCCATTCGGCCCATCAAGTCTATTCCGCCTTTCAATCATGGCAGAGTTAGGCCATTCAGACCATCGTGCTTGACATACAGTGATCTGTGCCACTTTGACGTTTGTGGTGGCACAGTGGTGCAGCTGGGGAAGGCCCGGGTTCAATCCCGACTTCGCGCTGTCTCTGTGGAGTGTGCGAGTTCCTGGGGTTAATTGGCCTAGAAACCCGCACGTCTTGCTTTTGAAACCGGAGGACCAGGAGGAAACCCACGTGATCACAGGGAGAATGAGCAAACTCCACACAGAGAGCACCCGAAATCAGGATCGGACCCCTGGTCCCTGGTGCTGTGCGGCAACAGCTCCACCAGCTGCGCCACAGTGCCGCCGTAAACATCAAAGTAGCACGGATCACTGTACATCTTCTCACAAAGATGCTGCATTTTGAAGCAAGCATTGGCCTATTTACAGAGCTGATGGACTGATTCCTGAATAACAACACCTCCTTCTAAAATGGCGGCCAACCCAGGCGACTATTTGCGTGCTGGCCACAGAAACAGATCTACAATCACATATTACAATCGCTCTTAAATCCCCACTCCCACAGCAACATTTATTACTTTAACAGTGATCTTCTTAAACTCCTCTCAGCCACCCTTGGACTATCTTTGATCGGACTTTACTGGCTTTACCTTGCACAAAGCATCATACCCTTATTATGTACACTGTACACTTATACACTGTAAATGGGTCGATTGTAATCATCTATAATCTTTCTGCTCTACACTGTAGCTTGGTACACGTGACAATAAACTAAACTAAACTAAACTAAACTGAATAATAAAGTGCCCGACTTGGGAAGAGACATCACCTCCTGAATTCCCACAGTATCCGGAGCCAGTATTTCCGCTCCGATGCTGTAGTGATCTCAAGAAGCAGACTGATGTTTTATTCTCACAGGCAAAGTTGTCTTCCATTCATTTCGATGCCTCATCAAGAGAAAGGTCATTAGTTTCAATGCAGTGGTCCTTCCCTCCTGATAGTGATGCTGAGGCGCCATTGTTTGGTCGGGACTGTTTGGGAAAATCCTCTCTCTGCGCTCACCGTGCACATTCCATGCACGTTCTGCTCATTAACCTCCCCTCCCCTCCCCCCTCCCTCGTGCCCCAACCCCATTGTCTTTCCTGATCCCGGATTTAAATCAAACTCGGTAAGAAGCAACAGCGGCTGCCTGGAATCCGCTGATGTCAGCAAATCTCCGGGACGCCCAAACAGAAGTGGACAAACAGAGGCTTAAAGTCTTTCCTGTGGCATGTTTTGCTTCAACAAAGATGTAAGAATCCAGGACCTGGCGTCAGTCAGCCTTGCTGTGAACACGGTGGCACAGCGGTAGAGTTGCTGCCTTACAGCACCGGGGACCCAGGTTCGATCCTGACCCTGGGTGCTGTCTGTACGGAGTTTGTACGTTCTCCCAGTGACCCGCATAGGTTTTCAAGAACCAGGGGCCACACTTTAAGAATTAGGGGTTAGCCATTTAGAATGGAGATGAGGAAAACCTTTTTCACACAGTGGGTTGTGAGTCTGTGGAATTCCCGGCCTCAGAAGGCAGTGGAGACCAATTCTCTGAATGCTTTCACGAGAGAGTTAGATAGAGCTCTTAAAGATAGCAGAGTCAGGGGATATGGTGAGAAGGCAGGAACGGGGTACTGAATGTGGATGATCAGCCATGATCACATTGAATGGCGGTGCTGGCTCGAAGGGCCGAATGGCCTACTCCTGCACCCATTGTCAATTGTCCCCGGGATTTCCGTTTTTTCCTCCCACACTCCAAAGGCGTAATGGTTCGTACGTTAATTGGCTGTGGTAGAGTTGTAAATTGTCCCTAGTGTATGTCAGATAGTGTTAGTGTTCGGGGATCGCTGGACAGTGCGGACTCGGTGGGCCGAAGGGCCTGTTTCTACGCTGTATCTCCAGAGTCTAAAGTCTAAATGCACAGCTCTTCTCACTGGGCATGGCAGCAAATTTAGAATCCGGCTTCTCCAAGGACAGCTGGATAGTTTAGTTTAGTTCAGTTCAGTTCATTGTCATGTGTACCAAGGCACAGTAAAAAACTTTTTTGTTGCGTGCTAACCAGTCAGCGAAAAGACTATACATGATTAAAGTGTGCAGCGCCGGTCAGTGTAGCGCCCATCTGAGTCCGCACCGACCAATGATCACCCGTACACCAGTTTTATCCTACACACTGGGGACAATTTACAGAAGCCAATTAACCTACAAACCTGCAAGTCTTTGGAATGTGGGGGGAAATCAGCGCACCCGGAGAAAACCCACGCAGGTCACGGGGAGAACATACAAACCCCGTACATTCAACACCTGTACTGAGGATTGAACCCGGATTGAGGGTTGAGGCGTCAACTCTGCCGCTGCACCTTCGTACCGCTGCGCTGCGGTCTCTGACTACCTCACACACCAGCGAACTCATAGAAACATAGAAAATAGGTGCAGGAGGAGGCCATTCGCCAGCACAGCCATTAATTGTGATTATGGCTGATCGTCCCAAATCAATAACCCGTGCCTGCCTTCTCCCCATATCCCTTGATTCCACTAGCCCCTAGAGCTCTATCTAACTCTCTCTTAAATCCATCCAGTGATTTGGCCTCCACTGCCCTCTCACTGCAACCAAACATCACCAGGGGCTTCTAGCTGGGCTCTTTCCCACAAATCTGGCCTATCTTGATTCCTGGCCTCAGGAGCTTTCATAGGAATATATGTGTGGGGTGCGGAGGAGTGTGGGGTGCGGAGCAGTGGGTTGGAGGAATGGGGTGGGGGTGGCAGGTGTAGTGGGATGTGTGGTGAAGGGTAAGGGGTGGGTAACAATGCCATTGTTTCTTTGCGGCTGCATATTACAATTAAAAACGACAGCGCCGAGACCCGTGTTCGATCAAGGCTACGCGTGCTGTTTGTTCGGAGATCTCCCCGTGACCTGTGTTTTCTCCCAGATCTTCGGTTTCCTCCCGCACTCCAAACACATTGAGGAATGCAGGTAAATTTGCTTGGTATAAATGTAAAAACTGTCCCTAGTGTGTGTAAGATAGTGTGCGGGGATCGCTGGTCGGCACGGACCCAGTGGGCCGAAAGGCTTGTTTCCGCGCTGTACCTCTAAAACTAAAACAATAAAAACTTGCCGGTCGCAAGCGGGACTCCCTGCTGCTGTCCACAAATATCCGTTTCCTGTGCGGGGTGGAGTCTGCACGCACTCGTACGCACAGACAAGATGCTCCCTGATGGGGGAGTCCAGAACCGGGGGTCACAGTTTAAGAATAAGGGGTAGGCCATTTATAACTGAGATGAGGAAAAACTTTTCCACCTAGAGAGTTGTGAATCTGTGGAATTCTCTGCCACAGAAAGCAGTGGAGGCCAATTCACTGGATGCTTTCAAGAGAGAGTTAGATTTAGCTCTTAGGGCTAAAGGAATCAAGGGATATGGGGAGAAAGCAGGAACGGGGTACTGATTTTAGATGATCAGCCATGAATGGCGCTGTTGGCTCGAAGGGTCGAATGGCCTACCCCTGCAACTATTTTTCTATGTTTCTATGCTCATTTCCTACCTGTGTTGTAAACACTAGGAACTGCAGATGCTGGTTTACAAAAACAGATTGTCATCTGTGTAGATCTGGCCACAACTGGCAGCAGGGGATTGCCAGAAAGGGTGGGGGGGGATTAAACCCCCCCCTCACCCCTGCTTATTATTCGCAAACTGTCCTAGTGTGGACGGAAGTCAGTGCTTAGTGGATATTGTCCCTGGGGCCTTGGGATCAGCATGACAATGGCTGGTTCATTCACTCATTCACTAACACTCTGATAAGCATTTCAATTTCAAAGCATTTGTTGACCTGATTGCATCACCTTTGACTTTAGATGTTAGAGATACAGAGCGAAAACAGGCTGTTTGGCCCACCGAGTCCATGTCGACCAGCGATTCACGAGTACACCCAGGGCCAATTAACCTGCAAACCTGCACGTCTTTGGAATGTAAGTGGAAACGGGAGCACCCGTGAGGAGAACTCACGTGGAGAACTCCGTACAGACGGTGCCCGTGGTCAGGTTCGAACCTGGGTCTCTGGCACTGTAAGGCAGCAAGTCTACCGCTGTGCCACTGTGCAGCCAATGGAGATGGGAGGAAGCACAGCCTGCAGCTGCATCTACCGTACGGTGGGCGTGAGGGAGTTCTACCGAGGCCACGGCGAGCCCGTGCCGCAGGGTCACGCGAGGTCGGGCCACCGCCCTGCTCCTTACCTTCAGCACGGTGACGTAGGGAGCTCCGTCCGGGCCCAACTTGCTCCCGTTAACCTCCACGTGCCTGAGCCACTGGATGTGGGGCTGCGCGTCACTGAAGACCTTGCAGTGGAATTCCACATCGCTGCCCACCACCACCGACTGGTTTGCGGGCAACCCTGCCTGGAGAATAGGCCGGTGTGGAGACCGTTCTGAAAAACAAAGGAACCAGTTCCCCGGGTTAATCGAAGCCCACTCCCAGGAACAACAGTGTAAAATCATGAGAGGAATAGATCAGGTAGATGCACAGAGTCCCTTGCACAGAAATGGCTGGTGTGGACTTTGCATTAGACAGGCCCAATTTCACTCAGGCCATGATTTCACTCAGAAGTGATCACCGGTGCAAATTACAGGGGGTGCAACACCTGTTCCTACGTCACCACCATCCAAGGACCACAACAGTCCTAGAGGCATTCAACATGAAAACAGGCCATTTGCCCACCGAGTCCATGCTGACCATCGATCCATACACGCTGGTTCTATGTGTAAGAAAGAACTGCAGATGCTGGATTAAATCGAAGACAGCCAAAAATTGTTGTTGTAACTCAGTGGGACAGGCAGCATCTTTTGAGAGAAGGAATGGGCGATATTTTGGGTTGAGACCCTTCTTCAGACTGAATTAGATCTGAAGAAGGGTCTTGACCTGAAACTTCATTCGTTCCTTCTCTCCAGAGATGTTGCCTGTCCCACTGAGTTACTACAGCAATTTGTGTCTATCTTCCGCCCACCTCTGGATGTCCCCCTGAAAATGTGGTGCCTAGGCCGGGTGAGGTGGCCTGCTCTCAACCTCATTGTGACGTCCGTGCCGATCAGGGCTCTGGAACTCTGGCCCAGTCAGAGCTGGCAGATCCGTTCCCACAGCCGACTTCCACGGCCAACTTTGCAGGCCGGTGTCACACCCCTGAGGCCGCAGCCTCTGTTGGTCCGGCAAAAGGGATAATACGGCAGGGCTCTGGAAGCAAAATCGGCAGTGGACCTGTCCAACCCACACTGGTTAGGTGTTTACTCACCGAGCACATCGAGCTGGTACGTGTGGGTGATGCTGCCGTACTTGTTCTCCACCACACACGTATAGTTGCCACGGTCTGAGGGCACCACACTCTCCATCACCAAACTCCACTGCTGATGTCGCAACTAGACACAAACACAAGCCACGTTATTCACCAGCTGCTGCCAATCCAGATTCAGGGACAGTTTCTTCCCAGCTCTTATCAGGCGACGGAACCATCAGACTTTACTGGCTTTATCTTGCACTAAACATTATTCCTTTATCATGTATCTGTATATCTGTGAATGGCTTGATTGTAATCTGCATTGTCTTTCCGCTGACTGGTTAGCACGCAACAAAAGCTTTTCCCTATGCACGAGACAATAAACTAAACTGAGCTGATTAATACACGCGATGATTCATTAGTAATGAATGAAATTCAATAAAGTGTACAGCAGGCACTAGAGGTTGACCAGCTTCCTCCGACCTCAGAGCCATTCCTGGGCCAGTCGAGATGGTTGGTAACACAGTCTTTAAATTGACCAGGGATACCACTGCTGCCTTCCGGATCTTCACATGGGAAAGAGATAGAGACCCATGTTTCCACTAGTGGGAGTGTCTAGGGCTAGAGGTCATGGCCTCAAAGGATGCTCTTTTAGCAAGGAGATGAGGAGAAATGTATTTAGTCAGTAGTTGGTGAATCTGTGGAATTCCTTGGCACAGAAGGCTGTGGAGGCCAAGTCAGTGGATACTTTTAGGGCAGAGATAGATAGATTTTTGATTAGTACAGGTGTTAGAAGTTATGGGGAGAAGGTAGGAGAATGGAGCTAGGAGGGAGAGATAGATCAGCCATGATTGAACGGCAGAGTAGACTTGTTGGTCCTATCACATCACCTTATGGTGTCAGGAAAACAACCTAGCCCTTAACGTCAGCAAGACAAAAGAGTCGGTTGTTGACCTAAGGAAACAGGGGCTAAACACAAACCTGTCCGCAATAACCCACTCAGATTCCTATCTTTTCCTATGCCTGATGTCGCAACTAGACACAAACACAAGCCACGTTATTCACCAGCTGCTGCCAATCCAGATTCAAGGACAGTTTCCTATGCATTTCGTTGTCTCTGTACTGTACACTGACAATGACAATTAAAATTGAATCTGAATCTTTTCCCCTTCACCTTAAACCTAGGTCCTCTGGTTCTCGATTCCCCAATCTGGGCAAGAGACTCTATGCATCTACCCGATCTATTCCTCTTGTGATGTTGTCAGAGGTTATGGGGAGAAGGCAGGAGAATGGGGATTGGAGGGAGAGATAGATCAGCCATGATTGAATGGCAGAGTATACCTGATGGGCCGAATGGCCTAATTCTGCTCCTATCACTTATGATCTTATGATTATATATACACCTCAAAAAGATCACCCCTCATACTCCCAGCCTACTCAACCTCGAGGAGCGCACGGTGGCACCAATTTGGCAGAGGAAGGGTGCAAATGTAGCATCTAATGTCAACCTGTGTCTGGAAGGGGCAGGGCAACAAAAAAGCGAAACATTTAGCGACTTTTGCAGCAGCGTTGGAGACAATTCCTGGCTTGCGTGGTTGGTAACGGATTAAAGCCAGCGCTGCATTCATGCGGTTAAGCATGCGATGTCACATGGGCTTTAGAGGATTAGAAAATACTGCAGATTCCACAAAGGAATTGAAAGCTGCTTTAAAGTAGGATTTCAGACCAAAAAGCCAACTTGTCACTTCTGGTTAGTGTATAATTCCAAGTTGGAGACAACAGGTTGAGATGAGTTGAACAAAAGTAAACGGGCAAACACATGTTTTATGCTTGTTCAGTCGGTTTATGGCCGTCATTAAAGGCAAGTTTAGAAACATAAAACATTCTTAAGGGATTGGACAGGCTAGATGCAGGAAACATGTTCCCCATGTTGGGGGGGGGGGGGGGGGGGGAGTCCAGAATCAGGGGTCACAGTTTAAGAATAAGGGGTAGGCCATTTAGGACTGAGATGAGGAAACACTTTTTTCACCCAGAGAGTTGTGAATCTGTGGAATTCTCTGCCACAGAAGGTAGTGGAGGCCAATTCACTGGATGCTTTCAAGAGAGAGATAGATATAGTTCTTGAGGCTAAATTAAGGGATATGGGGGAAAAGCAGGAACGGGGTACTGATTCTGGATGATCAGCCATGATTATATGAATGGCAGTGTTGGCTCGAAGGACCGAATGGCCTACTCCTGCATCTATTTTCTATGTTTCTAAGTTGTTTGTAGCTTGAAGCTGCTGTTTTTTGTCAAGAGATTTCAGCTCGTTCTTTATGACAGTGCATTGCCTGACGATCCCATGGTGATTCATGTCTCCCTGTGGATGTGGGGCAGGGTAGAACATTATGGACAAAATCTCTGGCAGATAAGGTGAGGAGGCACGGTCTGATGGAGCCATGGTCTGGTCAGCTTCATCTCCCAGGCTGGTCTACGCTGAACTCCCTTGCTGGGAGTCCCGTCAACATAAAGCTCCACCATCATCCCTCGTCCTGTGCAAGAGGCCTGTACTTGCTGGGGTTTAGCAGGATGGGGGGGACCTCATTGAAACTTACCGAACAGTGAAAGGCCTGGAGTGGATGTGGAGAGGATGTTTCCATTAGTGGGCAAGTCTAGGACTAGAGGTCATAGCCTCAGAATTAAAAGATATTCTTTAAGGAAGGAGGTGAGGAGAAATGTCTTTAGTCAAAGGGTGGCGAATCTGTGGAATTCATTACCACTGAAGGCTCTGGAGGCCAAGTCAGTGGATATTTTTAAGACAGAGATTTTCAGATGTTTGATTAGTGCGGGTGTCAGGGGTTATGGGGAGAAGACAGGAGAATGGGGTTGAGAGGGAAAGATAGATCAGCCATGATTGAATGGCGGAGTAGACTTGATGGGCCGAATGGCCCAATTCTACTCCTATTCCTTATGACCTAGTGGGATAGTCTAGCACCAGTGGCCATAGGCTCAGAATTAAAGGACGTACCTTTAGAAAGGAGATGAGGAGGAATTTGTTTAGTCAGAGGGTGATGAATCAGTGGAATTCTTTGCCACAGACGGCTGTGGAAGCCAAGTCAATGGATATTTTTAAGCTAGAGATTTTCAGATGTTTGATTAGTACGGGTGTCAGGGGTTATGGGGAGAAGGCAGGAGAATGGGGTTGAGAGGGAAAGATAGATCAGCCATGATTGAATGGCGGAATAGACTTGATGGGCCAAATGGCCTAATTCTGCTCCTGGAACCAATGAATGTATAAAGGGACTGTCCCACTGCGACGACCTAATCCGCGAGTTAAGAAGAGTGTCTTCGACCTTCAAGCTCGAGGGCACTCGCCTGGAAAACTTCGAGCTGGATCGACCGTCCGCGTTGAAACCGCGAGCTGGATCCACTGACCGCACACACACACGCACACATCACACAGGCAGGGGGCCAGGGAAAGTGGGGGAGCGCTGTCTGAAATTCACACCCGTGATGAAGAGGAAGGTAAACGGCTGCACTGTAATGGTAAGTCCTTTAGAGAGCGCGGAGGGGGAGGGGGGGGGGTGGGGGGTAGGGAAGGGGAGAGAGGGGGAGAGAAGGAGAGAGAAGGGGAGAGAAGGGGGGGGGGGGAGAGAGAAGGAGTGGAGACACTTTTAAGAAGTATAATAAAGTTTAGCGGGCATTTTACCCACTGGTCGGTTTTTCCTCGTCCTGAAAACTCCAATGAACCAATCAAAATGCCCGGTCAGCGAAGGAGATTGCCTACGGCTGCCCTCGACTGCCTGTAACTAAATAGCGACTCCACTCCACTGCACTACGAGTTACAAAGAACCATGCCGACCAATTTTTACTCGCGGAAAAGTTTTCAACATGCTGAAAATGTTTCCACGATCTAGCTGAGGCACGATCAAGAATATTCAGGAACTCCCTTGAGCATGAAGGAGAGTTCCAGCAACCTCATAGGACCTCGTGTCGCCAATGCTGTGAGTTTGAAGGCTGAAGACACTCTTCTAAACTCGCAGATTAGGTCGCCCCTTAAGGCTGGTGAGCAGCGGCTGGGCTCAGACAGGCCAGGGACGGCGCGGAGTAACTGCTCACCTTGATGCCACCGATCCGGTGCTCTCCCCGAAACTCTTTACTGTTCTTCAGCCAGTGGATGGTGGGGGTTGGGTTCCCGGCAGCTGGGCAGCGGAAGCGGACGGTGTTGGCCGCGGGGACCGCGTGCAGCTTCTTCTCCATGCGGTCGGGGCGGGCCCAGTACGGAGCTCCTGCAAACGACAGGCAGAACAAGCGTAAAACATTTAACCAGGGACTCATCTCAAAGTGCTATCACACCTACTGATGATTCAGGGTCCTGATAACAGCTGAGCAATTGAATCATCCCACCACAACCAGAGAGCAATGCTGAACCACTATCTACCTCTTTGATGTCCCTCCGACTATCCTTGATCAGACTTTTCAGAAAAGATTTACGACGATGTTGCCAGGACTAGAGGGTGTGAGCTATAGGGAGAGGTTGAGTAGGCTGGGTCTCTATTCCTTGGAGCACAGGAGGATGAGGGGTGATCTTATAGAGGTGTATAAAATCATGAGAGGAATAGATCGGGTGGATGCACAGAGTCTCTTGCCCAGAGTAGGGGAATCGAGGACCAGAGGACATAGGTTCAAGGTGAAGGGGAAAAATTTAATAGGAATCTGAGGGGTAACTTTTTCACACAAAGGTGGTGGGTGTATGGAACAAGCTACCAGAGGAGGTAGTTGAAGTTGGGACTATCACATTGTTTAAGAGACAGTTGGACAGGTACATGGATGGATAGGACAGGTTTGGAGGCATATAGACCAAGCGCAGGCAAGTGGGACCAGTGTTGCTGGGACATTGTTGGCCGGTGTGGGCGAGTTGGGCCGAAGGGCCTGTTTCCACACTGTATCACTACGACTCTCTATTTGCTTTGCACTAAACATTATTTCCTTATCATGTATCTGTACACTGTAAATGGCTCGATTGCAATCATGTATTGTTATTCTGCTGACTGGATAGCACGTAACAAAATCTTTTCACTGTACCACGGTACACGTGACAATAAACTAAAATGAATGAATGAAATTAATCCATTATGTTTAGTTTAGTTTAGAGGTACAGCGTGGAAACAGGCTCTGTCATCCATCAACATGGATAGGACAGGTTTGGAGGGATACGGACCAAACGCAGCAGGTGCAACTAGTGTAGCCAGATCAGGATGAAGAAGGGTCTCGACCCGAAATGCCATCCAATCCTTCTCTCCAGAGATGCTACCTGTCCCACTGAGTTACTCCAGCATTTTGTAGTTAGGATATGTTGGTCGGTGTGAGCAAGTTGAGCCGAAGGGCCTGTTTCCACACTGTATCACTCCATGACTCAATGTGTCCGCACTGACTATCGGTCACTCCACACACTAGCTCTATCCTACACACTAGAGACAATTTACAAAGGCCAATTAACCTGCAACACTGCGGAGAAAGGAAATGCAGATGCTGGTTTATATTGAAGATGGATACAAAGTGCAGGAGTAACTCTGCGGCTCAGGCAGCATCTCTGGAGGAAAAGGATGGGTAACATTACGGGCCGGGATCCCTTTTCAGTCTGAATGTGCAAACTCCGCACAGGCAGCATCCAAAGTCAGGATCGAAGCCGGGCCTCTGGAGTTGTGAGGCAGCAGATCCACTGCTGTATTACCGTGCCCACCCACACCCACATCCCAAATACATTACCTCCAGCGTTCCCAAGCTCCACTCTGTTTCAGCTGCAACGGCCTCATAAAGGGTAGGGAGAGGGGTGGGGGATGGGAGAGGGGTGGGGGTGGGGAGGGAGAGGGGTGGGGGGGGGAGGATTGGGGAGGAAGAGGGGAGGGGTGGGGGATGGGAGAGGGGTGGGGAGGAAGAGGGGTGGGGGAGGGGAGAGGATTGGGGAGGAGGAGAGGAGGGGTGGGGGAGGGTAGGGAGAGGGGTGGGGGTGGGGAGGGAGAGGGGTGGGGATGGGGAGGGAGTGGGGGAGGAGGGGAGAGGATGGGGAGGAAGAGGGGAGGGGTGGGGGAGGGGGAGGATTGGGGAGGAGGAGAGGAGGGGTGGGGGAGGGTAGGGAGAGGGGTGGGGGTGGGGAGGGAGAGGGGTGGGGGAGGGGAGAGGATTGGGGAGGAAGAGAGGAGGGGTGGGGGAGGGTAGGGAGAGGGGTGGGGGTGGGGAGGGAGAGGGGTGGGGATGGGGAGGGAGTGGGGTGGAGGAGGGGAGAGGATTGGGGAGGAAGAGGGGAGGGGTGGGGGAGGGGAGGGAGATGGGTGGGGGAGGGAGGGAGCGGGGTGGAGAGGGCAGGGAGAGGGGTGGGGTGGGGAGGAAGAGGGGTGGGGGATGGGAGGGGGGTGGGGAGGAAGAGGGGTGGGGGATGGGAGGGGTGGGGTGGGGGAGGGGAGGGAGTGGGGTGGGGAGGGGAGGGAGAGGGCTGTCGTTAGGGCTGTGGGTGAGGGAGGGAGAGGAGAGGATTGCTGTCTGTCTATCGGCCCGGGCAAGGCTTCAGGCACTGTCATATATGGCTGCGCTATGTCACTGCTCACCCAGCATGGAGCAGCAATGTCAGACTAATTTACTTTCCCAGCATGGAGAGCTTAATCAAAGCTCGCTGCTCTGGGGCAACGCGGGGTCACAGCAGTTCTCACTGTTAACCATCACAAGCGAGGCAAACCAATAATGCAAGCCATTTATTTCACTCTGGCACCAGGCAGATATTGGCTGACAGATTTGCAGTGAGGGAGATGTTTCTGTGCAGACAGATATGGCCAAGAACATTGGTTCCCTGACCTTAAACGCTGACAAGAGAGCTCACTGCCTGCCAACACAACGTGATTTAATTTCGCTGCACAAAACTATTTATGAGGCAGTGGAGGACAAGGTTATGGGCTGTGGGAAAAGACGACATCAGCCTTGGGTCGGAGGTGTGCTCATGGCTAAATCAAACACTCACTATGAGGATGGGAATGAAGGTAAACTACTGAAAATAACTCCTCCAACGAACAATTACTGCTCCCCAACTCTCAGCTGTTGTTATCAGGGTTCCAACGATGAGCAAGAGAAATGGGCAATGTGGGACCAATCTGATGCTCACCGCCTCTTGCAGGCTCACAGGGTGCCACACTCAAAAACTCTTAGTTTTACTTTAGTTTAGAGATACAGCGCGGAAATAGGCCCTTCGGCCTAGCGATTCCGCACCGACCAGCAATCCTCACACATTAACTCTATAGGGACAATTTACACTTATAACAAGCCAATAAAGCTACAAACCTATACGTCTTTGGAATGTGGGAGGAAACTGAAGATCTGAGGGAGAAAACCCACGCAGGTCACGGGGAGAGCGTACACACTCCGTACAGGCAGCACCGGTAGTCGGGATCGAACCCGGGTCTCCAGCGCTGCAAGCGCTGGAAGGCAACAACTCTACCGCTGCGCCACCGTGGCCGCCCTTGTCTTCTCAAAACAAATGGTCATAGTCATTCAGTATGGAAACCGGCCCTTCGGCCTAGCTTGCCCATACCGACCAAGAGGTCCCATCTCCGCACGTCCCACCTGGCCACGTTTGGCCCATGTCCCTCTAAACCTTCCCCATCGATGTACCTGAAGCAATGTCTTTTACATGTTGTTATAGTACCTGCCTCAACTACGTCCTCTGGCGGCTCATTCCATGTGCCCACCACCCTCGGTGTGAAAAAGCTGCCCCTGAGATTCCTATTAATTAGTGTAGTTTAGAGTTTAAAGATACAACACGGAACCAGGTCCTTCGGCCAACCGAGTCCGCATCGACCCCCCAAGATAGGAAATTGCCACAGAGAGTAAGTATTAGCACAATTATTAAACTGCAGGGAATCTCAGAAGCAAACCAATAACATGATTTTCAATCAGGCAGGGAAGTCTTAGTTAAGTCAGACACCGAGTGCTGGAGTAACTCAGCGGGTCAGGCAGCATCGCTGGAGAACACAGATAGATGATGTTTCAGGTCGGGATCCTTAACTTCAGACTGACAATAAGGGGCAGGGGAATTTTAAATCATACTTCTCCATAATTACCTCCTGATTAGTTTAGTTTAGAGATACAGCACGGGAACAAGCTCCACCACCCACCGCATCCACGCCGACCAGCGATCCTCATTATATTAGCTATCCAACACACTAGGGATAATTTACAATTTTTACCGAACCTACAAACCTGTACGTCTTTGGAGTGTGGGAGGAAACCAGAGCACCCGGCGAAAACCTACACGGTCACAAGGGGAACGTACAAACTCTGTACAGACAGCACCCGTCGTCAGGTTCGAGAATCCGGGTAGCGCTGTAAGGCAGCAATTCTATCACGTTCTTAAAAGTCCCTGCCCCTGATCACCTCGCCAATGACACGCCTGTATGCCTGGCCAGTTCACACAGAGGAACAGTAGACATGGATTAACTGCCTGGGGATGGGCACTCCCTTCCTTAGCCAGGCCTTGCTCCATCCTGCGTATCGGCATTGACTCGCTGGTATTTCTGGACACCCGCCAGCAGGCCGCTCGACTGGGTCTCAATTCGCTATTGCTAACAGATGTGATGATTATGCAAGTGGGATAACATAGCGACGAAAAAAGTAAACAGCCGAGATTGCAACATCGGAATCAATGGCATTCATAAAATAATGCGTGAAGTGTGCAGGCTGCCAACAGTGTTGGAAAATGTGATGTGAATGCGATGTGAATCCCTGGCGAGTTACTGCAGCAGATTCCACGCATTCCCTTGCAGTGCTTTTTCACATGTAGGCTCCACGGCCAAACTGCCTCCAGGACTCATTCACCCGCGCCACCACTCCCCGGCTCCGCGCGTTCCCCGCAGCCGAACGCTAAACCCGCCGCGCTCCGGACCTGATGATCCTCAGTACTGCCGGGGCAAAGTGCTGGGCGGGGAGCAGGGAAGAGGCCAAGGAATACAGGTTGGAGGCTGGGCCCGGGCCTAGGGAGGGGCTGTAGGACAGAAGCCAATTGAGAGCAGGGCTTTAGTCTTCGGTTTGTGCTTTGGAGATGCAGCGTGGAAACAGGCCCTTTGGCCCCTCCGAGTCCCTGCCGACCAGCGATCACCTGTTCACAGTCATTCTATCCTACAAACACTGAGGACAATTTACAGAAGCCAATTAACCTACAAATCTGCTCGTATGTGGGAGTATGTTTGGAATGGGGGAGGAAACCGGAGCGGCCACAGGGAGAACGTACAAACTCCGAACAGTCAGTGCCCGTGGTCAGGCTCGAAGGCGGTGCAGGCTCGAAGGGCCGAATGGCCTACTCCTGCACCTAATTTCTATGTTTCTATGAACCAGGGTCTCTGGCGCTGTTAGGCAGCAACTCTACCGCTGCGCCACCGTGCAGTCCTGGTGGCACAGTGGTAGAGCTGCTGCCTTACAATGCCAGAGGGCCCGATCTAACAAGGGATGGTGGCATTGCGAGTGGAGGCATATAAAAATCAGGGATGTGCATAGAACTTAGAACTGTACTGCACAGGAACAAGCCCTTCGGTCCACAATGTCAAGACCAACTTTTATCTGCCTGTATATATCCACCACCCTCCATATCTAGGTGCTTCTCTAAAAGTCTCCCAAATGCCACCATCGTACCTGCCTCCACCACCAGCACATTCCAGGTATTACACCACTCTGTGTAATAGTTGCAGGCCTTACAGCACTTGAATTGCCAGAGATCCGGGCGATCCCGACTACGGGTTCTGTCTGTATGGAGTTTGTACGTTCTCCCCGTGACCTGCGTGGGTTTTCTCCGAGATCTATGTTTTCTCCCACTCCAGGTTTGTAGGTGAATTGGTTTGGTATAAGTGTAAATTGTCCCTAGTGTGTGTAGGGCAGGGTTATGTGTGGGGATCGCTGGTCGGTGCAGACTCGGTAGGCCGAGGGGCCTGTTTCCGCCCTGTTTCTTAACTACCCATATCCGCTAGCCGGATAGCACACACAACAAAGGCTTTTCACTGTACCTCGGTACACGTGACAATGAACTAAACTGTAACTGAACCTCTGGTGTGCTTAAATTTGCCTTGGCCCTGTCACCATTCTTTGTTTACAGTGTACTATGTTTATATATTCTGTTGTGCTGCAGCAAGTAAGATTGTTCTATCTGGGACATATGACAATAAAACACTTGACTCTCTTTGGGAGGTTGTTAAACTCTTCGCAGCCAATGAAAGTAATGCCGTTCTTGCTCCCACAATGGGAAACAAGGTGGCAGATTTGGACAGAGTGAACAGTGCGAGATTAATGACCAGTTAAACTGTTCCTTTGTACGACTTGTCAAGACATAGGCTTTGGCCGGGAGCGCTGGAAACATTCCTGTTCCTCTTCACATCCAGGCAAGGGTTCAAATGGGACCTCTTCTCGTGTACAAAGTGATGCCCTGTGAATTAGAGCAAACCCTCGCCACAGAACCAAGGGCTTCGGAGAATAAAATAAAGTGCTCAAGGCTTGAGAATTTAATCCACAGTCCTTTCACTTTGAGGCAAGTGAGCCAAGCCCAACACTTAATTAGGATTAACAATGTTTTAATCAACAGAGAGTGAAAGCAGGAGTAATTTTTAGGTTTCGTTTTTAGGTTGAGAGATACAGCGTGTAAACAGGCCATTCGGCCCACCGAATCCGCACCTATCAGCATTCCCCGGACGACAGATGGCACAAGGGGCTAAGTGTTCGGCTGGCAACCGGAAGGTAGCTGGTTCGAATCCCGCTTGGAGTGCATACTGTCGTTGTGTCCTTGGGCAAGACACTTCACCCACCTTTGCCTGTGTGTGAATGTGTGTGAGTGATTGGCCAGCGTGCCACCCATGGTCACAGTTACGGTTATGGCCACATAACTACAGACACGTCTTATATCACTCTGTGGCACCAAGTGCTACACTACAGGCCGGCACAGTGGCGCAACGGTAGTGCCGGAGACCCGGGTTCGATCCTGACTACCGGTGCTGTCTGTACGGAGTTAGTACATTCTCCCCATGACCACCTCTGGGTGCTCCGGCTTACTCCCACACTCCAAAGACGTGCAGGTTTGTAGGTTAATTGGCTTCGGTAAAATTATCAATTGTCCCTGATATGTAGGATAGTGCAAGTGTACTATCGCTGGTCGGGCCGAAGGGCCTGTTTCTTCGCTGTATCTCTAAACTAAATTAAAGTAAGACACTGCTGTATTATTGTGACTACCGTATCATTGGTATAAACAGTATGAACACTGAATTCACCAACTTTAAGTAACACCACCACTTTCCTCCCTCCCCACAGAATAGTGAAAGGCTTGGATAGAGTGGATGTGGAGAGGATGTTTCCACTAGTGGGAGAGTCTAGGACTAGAAGCCATAGTCTCAGAATTAAAGGACGTCCTTTTAGGAAGGAGATGAGGAGGAATTTCTTTAGTCTGGTCTTTAGGTGAATCTGTGGCGGAGGTCAAGTCAGTGGATATTTTTACGGCAGAGATAGATTCTTAATTCGTACGGGTTTCAGAGGTTATGGGGAGAAGGCAGGAGAGTGCGGTTCAGAGGGAGAGATAGATCAGCCATGATTGAACGGCGGAGTAGACTTGATGGGCCAAATGGTCTAATTCTACTATTCCTTATGACCTTATCTGTGCACACCATTTCTCATCCCTCCTCCCCTTCCACCTATATCCCTCCCTCTGGCTAGACATTTCACTCATCTTCTCTCCTAACCCTATACTCCATAGTCTCCTTTACATCTCAGGTCTTTGTCTACCCATCTGCCAACCAAGCCCAGCTCCTGTATCCACCTATCACTTACCAAACTTTATCCCACTCTCAAATGATATCTACCTGACTGTACTCTAATACAATCACTGAAGATAGGTCCCTAATTTGAGGATGGACATTCTTGCTATTGAGGGAGTGCAGCGTAGGTTCACAAGCTTAATTCCCGGGATGTTGGGACCGACATATGATGAAAGAATGGAGCGACTGGGCTTGTATTCACTGGAATTTAGATGAGAGGGGATCTTATAGAAACATATAAAATTATTAAGGGATTGGACAAGCTAGATGCAGGAAAAATGTTCCCGATGTTGGGAGAGTCCAGATTCAGGGCCACAGTTTAAAAATAAGGGGTCGGCCATTTAGAACTGAGATGAGGAAAAACGTTTACACCCAGAGAGCTGTGAATTTGTGGAATTCTCTGCCTCAGAAGGCAGTGGAGGCCGATTCGCTCGATGCATTCAAAAGAGAGTTACATGGAGCTTTTAGGGCTAGCGGAATCAAGGGGATACGGGGAGAAGGCAGGAACGGGGTACTGATTGTGGATGATCAGCCATGATCACATTGAATGGTCGTGCTGGCTCGATGGGCCGAATGGCCTACTCCTGCACCTATTGTTTATGTATCTATGTATCTATGACCCCAATCGCCTTTACTTCTACTATCAACCCCCTGCTTTCCGTTACGGAAGACTGGTTAAATATCCAGTAAATGATCATGTATTCATTTTGGTTAAAAAGACAGGGACCCCATTTAATAAATTGGTGCCGGCCACCAATTGTGTTCTAAATGGAATCAGAGCTAATTACATAATGTGTCTGTCCGATGCCTGAGAATGCATGGGCAGATTTAATTAAAGATCAAATAGCCTCTCAATACTTAAAAGACGCATTGCTGAAGGTCCACAGGGAACATGTATAAATGGACTGATTTACTAAAGTGATGCATCGTCTTTTATTTGACTTAAGTCTGATTGCCAGAAAACATCATTGTTTTTCAGCTGATGGGAAAATTGAAGCACTAGCCAGGTTTTCATTATCACTAACCCCTAGGGTGTGTGTTACGTGTGACGACAGAAATGAAAGAACAAAGCTTAAGCATAGTCATAGAGCGATACAGCGTGGAAACAGGCCCTTCAGCCCAACTTACCCACACCGACTCACATATCCCAGCTACACTAGTCCTACCTGCCTGCATTTGGCCCATATCCCTCCAAACCTGTCCTATCCATGTACCTGTCCAAATGTTTCTTAAACATTGTGATAGCACCTGCCTCAATGACCTCTTCCAGCAGCTCATTCCATGCACCCACCACCCTTTATGTGAAAAAGTTACCCCTCGCGTTCCAATTAAACCCCCCCCCCCCCCCTCCCACCGTCACCTTAGACTGTTGTCCTCTGGTTCTCGATTCCCCTACTCTGGGCAAGAGACTCTGTGCGTTCAGGAAAGAACACCAAGAAATCTTTCTGTGAAGGTGACGACTGCTTTACTGACAAACAGGTACTTAAGTGAAGATTAATGACAAGTCTGCTGCCCCTGTGGGAAGGAACTACAGATGCTAGTTTAAAGCAAAGATAGACACAAAAAGCTGGAGTAACAGCGGGACAGGCAGCATCTCTGGAGAGTAGGAATGGGTGATGTTTCGGGTCGAGGCCCCTCTTCAGACTGGTTAGGGAGAAGGGAAACGAGAGATATAGACGATGATGTAGAGAGATAACGAACAACGAATGAAAGCTTTTTGTTTTACTCTGTCTCTGCCATTCCTCGGCTGTGATACAGTTTTAAGCCATTTTACACAACCCAGAACCGAGTCTACAATTGGATTTCTTTTTTCCAGCATGCACAAAGAGAAATTGTTGATGTGCATTCAAGTGAATGCCTAACAGGCTTAGAGCTGCGGCATGTTTTGTTGCAAAGTGGTGGACATATTTGGACTGGATAAGCCGTCGTCTAATTTCCTAAAGCAACAAATTGGCTCCAATTTATACTAATCCCTTCTTTAAAATGCCGATATCCTGTGACGGGCCCAATGATGATCACTGGCTAGATTTGTACATGTTTGCGTTACACTGCAGGTAGCAGCAGCAACACATTTCACCCCCCCCCCCCCCCCCCTCCCCACACTGCTCTCGATATCAGGCGTCTTATTACCTTCCTGCCAACCTCGACCCACTCGGTTACCCTGTACTCTGGCTGCCTACTAACGTGGTGAACTAACCGCCTCCACGCTGGCTCTTTACTCCAGCTGTCCAAAAATACAGAGCTCTATACTTTGTGGCCACCTTCTTCCAGCTAACATTGATCTATTCCTCATTTTCCTTGCTCCGCATCCCCTTTAATGTCTCGTTCTCACGCCTTGCACTTCCTTATCTCTGTGCCTCCCTCTCGCCTGGCTCTCAGTCTGAAGAAGGGCCTCGACCAGAAATGGTGCCCATTCATTCCTTCTCTCCGGAGATGCTGCCTGTCCCGCTGAGTTACTCCAGCATCTTGTGTCTATCCGTCCATAACGAATCCTCGCTGCACTGCTTGGTACTGTTTAGTTTAGAGATTCAGCGAGGAAACAGGCCCTTTGGCCCACCGAGCCCGCGCCGACCAGCGATCAGCCGTACACTAGTTCTATGTTATCCCAGTTTTGCACACTACACACAAGGGGCAATTTATAGTCCAATTAACCTACAAACCTGCATGTCTTTTGGAGTGTGGAGGGAAATTGGAGCACCCGGAGAAAATCCACGTGATCACGGGGAGAACGTACAGACTCCGAACAAACAGCACCCAGAGTCAGCATGGAACCCGGAGCTCAGTCACTGTAAGGCAGCAACTCTACCGCTGCGCCTCCCCACTGTTTCTTTCTGCCTCAGAACCCATCAGACTTTTAAACACCACAACCTCCAAATAAGCTCCGAACTATATAGATCTGGGGCGTTGGTTTTGTCGAGGCACTATTGTTGTTTGTTTTTTACATCCTGAACATTTTTGTTGTTTATTATGGTGTTTACAGAGTACTATGCTTACATGTCCGTTGTGTTGCTGCAAGTAAGAATGCCATGTTTATGTTTTGGGACACATGACATTAAAGGGCGGCATGGTGGTGCAGCGGTAGAAGGGTTGCTGCCTTACAGCGCCAGAGACCCGGGTTCGATCCTAACTGCGGGTGCTGTCTGTACGGCGTTTGTACGTTCTCCTGGCAACCGTGTGGGTTTTCACCGGGTGCTCTGGTTTCCTCCCACACTCCAAAGATGTACAGATTTGTAGGTTAATTGGCTTTGGTAAACATTGTAAATTGTCCCTAGTGTGTGTGGAATATTGTTAGTGTGCGGGGATCTCTGGTCGGCGCGGACCCGGTGGGCTGAAGGGCCCGTTTTCGCGCTGTATCTCTAAACTGTATCACTAAACTAAAGCACTCTTGACTTGACTCCAGCTTGGATTCACTCTGGCAAGCAGCAGGCCAAGGCCAACGCAAGGGTATGGAACTCCTCATCGCATTTTAATGCCGATTCGGAAGTGGCGTAAACTTCTGGTCCTCCACCCTTCCCCTCTCCTCCAAAAAGACATTGACTTAAAGCTCATGTTTAAGAAAGAACCGTAGATGCTGAAAAAATCGGTAGACAAAAAATGCTGGAGAAACTCAAGCGGTGAGGCAGCATCTATGGAGAGAAGGAATGGGTGGCGTTTCGGGTCAAGATCCTTCTTCAGACCCTTGCCCCTAAAGCTCATGGTGGGCAGACATAGGCCTGGAGCTTGAGTCTGCAGATGGCCTCCAGCCTGCCTGTGGAGTACCACCCGCTTGCTGGGACAACTCCCAGGAGGCTCCGTGTGAGGCTAGGCCAGAGTTCCTGGCTAAAACACACGGCGCACCAGTGCTGGCCGCTGCATTCAGCACATTGAAAATTCAAAACACATTCCCCATGGCCACATCTCGAGCTGCAGCCCTGGAAGCTTTCTCGGTTGCAGGAACAATGCTTCTTTGTAATTACTCGCATGTGATCTCATCTCGTCCCGATTAATCAGTGGAGCTGGCTGTTGCTAGGTGGGCCAAAACAAATACTGTAGCAGGACGATTCCTGCTCCGGTTTACCTGATCGCGGGGCCACACAGGTGGCCATGACGTTACCTGTAAACTACTGCAGAGTGCCTTGTATGTCTCGCTGTCACCTTCCCCTCCGCCAACATAGTAAATAGGTGCAGGAGTAGGCCATTCGGCCCTTCGAGCCTGTACCGCCAGTCAATAGGATCATGGCTGATCAGCATTAAAATCAGTACCCCGTTCCTGCTTTTTCCCCATATCCCTTGATTCTTTTAGCCCTAAAAGATAAATCTAACTCTCTCGTGAAAAAGTCCAGTGAATTGGCCTCCACTGCCTTCTGTGGCAGAGAATTACACAGATTCACAACTCTTCGGGTGAAAAAGTTTTCCTGATCTCAGTTCTAAATGGCCTACCCCTTATTCCTTATTCCTAAACTATGGCCCCTGGTTCTGGACTCCACCAACATCGGGAACATTTTGCTTTCATCTAGCCTGTCTAATCCCTTTAGAATTTTACATGTTTCTATAAGAGATCCTCTCATCCTTCTAAACTCCAGTGAACACAAGCCCAGTCAACCCATTCTTTCATCGTATGTCAGTCCCGCCATCCCAGGAATTAACCTGGTGAACCTACGCTGCACTCCCACAATAGCAAGAATGTCCTTCCTCAAATTAGGAGACCAAAACTGCAAACAATACTCCAGGCACAGTCTCACCAGGACCCTGTACAACTGCTGTAGGGCCTCTTTGCTCCTAAACTCAAATCCTCTCGCAATGAAGGCCAACATGCCATTAGCTTTCTTCACTACCTGCTGTACCTGCATGCTTACTGTCAGTGAGTGATGTACAGGTACACCCAGGTCTTGTTGCATCTCCCCTTCTCCTAATCTGGCATCATTCAGATAATAATCTGCCTCCTGTTCTTGGATAACCTAACATTTATCCACATTATACTGCATCTTCCATGCATCTGCCCACTCACCCAACCTATCCAAGTCAACCTGCAGCCTCATAGCATCCTCCTCGCAGCTCACATTGCCACCTAGCTTTATGTCATCTGCAAACTTGGAGATGTTACATTTAGTTTCCTCGTCTAAATCGTTAATATATATTGTAAATAACAGGGCTCCCAGCGTTGAGCCTTGTGGCACCCCACTAGTCACTGCCTGCATTCTGAAAAGGACCCGTTAATTCCTATTCTTTGCTTCCTGTCTGCCAACCAGTTCTCTATCCATGTCAATACCCTACCTCCAATACCATGTGCTCTAACTTTGCACTCTAATCTCTTGTGTGGGCCTTGTCGAAGGTTTATTGAAAGTCCAAAATGTGCCATTCTACATTTCCTTGTTCATCGTCCCCATTTATCTGTATTTTTTTTACACCTTACCCTTCCATTTCTCTGTCTCCCTCTGCCCTGACTATCAGTCTGAAGGGTCTCGACCCAATACGTCACCCATTCCTTCTCTCCAGAGATGCTGCCTGTCCCGTTGAGTTACTCCAGCATTTTGTGTCTATCATCTGCAAACTTGGCCACAAAGCCTTCAATCCCCTCATCCAAATCATTGATATACAACGTAAAGAGTAGCGGCCCAGCGTCGACCCCGCGGCACTCCGCTAGTCACCAGCAGATGCTGCCCGACTCGCCGAATTCCTCCAGCACTTTGTGTTTTACTCAAGATTCCAGCATCAGCAGTTCTTTGTCTGAGTGAGGCCCAGCGTAAATTGGAGGAACAGCACCTCATATTTCACTTGGGCAGCTTACACCCCAGCTGTATGAATATTGAATTCTCCACCTTCAAGTAACCCTAGCTTTCCCTCTCTTTCCATCCCTCCGACCAGTCTGAGTGTCCCTGATTACATTTTATCTCTGTTTGCTTTGTTGTTACCTTCTCCTCGCTAACAACGATCTATTCTACATTTTCCTTGGTCTCCACCCCCTTTGATGTTTCGTTCTCACACCTCACACTTCCTTATCTCTGTATCTCCCCCTCCCCCTCCCCTGACTCTCCAGAGATGCTGCCTGTCCCGCTGAGTTTTTTGTGCCTATCTGCAATTCCTGGTTTCCTTATCTCTCAGCCTTTTCCAGCTCCTCTGCATCGGTTCAAGAAATAATCCTGACAAACCCACTCCCCCCATAGTATTCTTGCAATTGTAGAGCATAATACAACACAGCACAGGAACAGGCCCTTGGGCCCACAGGGTTTGTGCCGAAAATAATGCCAAGTTAAACTGATATCCCCTCCCTGCACGCGATCCAAATCCCTCCACAGAATATAATAACACTACAGCATGGGAACACGGCTGCTAGGTGGGCGGGCAAATAAAGAGACATTTTAATAGATGTTGAGTGAAGTTTCATGCACAACCCCGACTGCTGAAGAAATAAACAAGATGGCATGTTCCAGAGAGCCGGATGAATACAGAGACTCATTTAAAGGCAGGAATAATTCTTTAACTGGTGCTCGACTTCTGGTGTGGAGCAGGAGTAGAAGTAGGCCAACGGGCCTATCGAGTCTGCTCCACCATTCAATCATGGCTGATGACCAATCTTTCCTTCTCACCCCATTCTCCTGCCTTCTCCCCGTAACCTGTGATGCTCTTACTACTCAGGAAAGAATTCTGGTGCTTCAGGTGGATTTTTACCAACCCATGGCCTCTACTAGTGGGGACCCTGGCACCACCTCTGTCTGTCATATCTCGGCAGTTGCAGATTTCTGCCCTATTTTTCTGCAGAATAAATGTGATACACAGTTGTAACTTCAGCTGAGATGCACGGGTTATCTGTGAAATATGTCATGAATATAAAAGCATGCAATTTTCATAAAGTTTATCAAATCTGTTTACATGGAATCCTTGGAGAGAAGGAATGCGCGATGTTTTGGGTCGAGACCCTTTTCAGTCTGAAGAAGGGTCTTGACCTGAAACGTCACCCATTCCTTCTCTCCAGAGATGCTGCCTGTCCCGCTGAGTTACTCCATGCTGCCTGTCCCGCTGAGTTACTCCAGCTGTTTGTGTCTTTCTTCGGTTTAAACCAGCATCTGCAGTTCCTTCTTACACACACATGGAATCCTTGATCTGTAACTCATGACTTGATATCTTTCCACTCCTTGAATCACTCCTTCTTCCATCAGGCAAGAGGTACTAGGAGTGTGAAAACTCACTCCTCCAGATTCAGGGGCAGTGTCTTCCCAGCTGCTATCACCAACCAGAGAGCGGTTCTGACCTACCATCTACCTCATTGAAGACCCTTAGACTATCTTTTATCGGAATTTACTTTGCACTAAATGGTGTATCATGTACCATGTATTCAACAGATACCTTAATCATGTACCTGTACACTGTGGATGGTGTGATTGTAATCATGGATGTTTAAGAAAGAACTGCAGATGCTGGAAAAATCGAAGGTAGACAAAAATGTTGGAGAAACTCAGCGGGTGAGGCAGCATCTATGGGGCGAAGGAATAGGTGACGTTTCGGGTCGAGACCCTTCTTCAGTCTGAACGCCACCTATTCCTTCGCTCCATAGATGCTGCCTCACCCGCTGAGTTTCTCCAGCATTTTTGTCTACCTTTGTAATCATGGACAGTCTGTTCACTGTCTGGATAGCATGCAATAGAAATGCTGTTCATATTTCACCTCAATACAGATGATAATAATAAACTAAACTAAAATTGGGTGGTGGAATGCGGAGATTTTCACTACATTTCAGTATACTACATACCAAAATAACACAGCGAATAAAAAATGCAAAGTGCTGGAGTAACTCAGCGAGTCAGGCATCATCTCATGGAGAGGTGACATTTTGGGTCGAGACCCTTCTTCAGATTCAGATTCAGACGGAGATGCTGCCTGTTATTCCAGCACTTTGTGTCTTTTTTTGTAGACCAGCACCTGCAGTTCCTCGTAGCTACAGCAAAGCAAATGACCATCTTCCACTGTATTCAGCGGGAAGCGGATTGCCAGCCAGATCTCTGCTTGCCTTGTAGATAGGGCAGCATGATTCTTAACGTATGTATGTATGGGGAGAAAGAGCTTCTATGGCATTGGTACATTACCTGTATCCTCACTTCCATCATCATCATCATCATCTTCATCATCACCCGAAGACACAGAATCTGAAAGATAAATTAAAACTCTTATTAGCGTAACACCAGAGGGAACGTGTAAGGTGGAACACTTCAGTGTGCCAAGATTTCTACAACTGCACCAAGGAAAGAAGGTCGTGTCGTGGGCAGCAGCAGCATGAGAATCTGACACACTATCCACTCATGGCAACCTTAGCACCCTTCACTGTCACTGGGACCAAGTCCTGGGACATTCCAGCTACATTTAGGTGGCACAGAGGCGCATCTGGTCGAGCTGCTGCCTCACAGCGCCAGAGACCACGGTTCGATCCCGACTACGGGTGCTGTCGGTTTAGAGTTTGTACGTTCTCCCCATGGCCGTCTGGGTTTTCTCCAACACTCCAAAGATGTACAGGTTTGTAGGTTAATTGGCTTTAGGTAATGACTGTAAATTGTCCCTAGTGTGTGTAGGATAGTGTGCGGGGACTCGGTGGGCTGAAGGGCCTGTTCCCGCGCTGTATCTCTGAACTAAACATGGTAATGCAGAACCGCTGAAGAGGCTTCTTTCTTGTGCACGGGGCCTCTGATAGGCCTCCAGGGGTCCAGTCAGACTGACCAATAATGCCAGCTGTCCATTCCCTCCTCAGATGCTGCCTGACCCACTGAGTTCATTCAACACTTCGTGTTTTGCTCAAGATTCCAGCATCTGCAGTTTCTCGTGCGTCAATTTATTGCATTCACTTTACTTCAGAAACAGTGCAAAGTTCCCTACCTGCAGATAAATGGCCTCAGAGTACAGAATGGAGGCGATACAAATAAAGGCAATAAGGAACCAGGGCAGTGTTTGTCGAACACTTGACCTTTTGTCATGAGCTCCCAAAGTACTTCATAGCATAAGGATTACTCTCGAACTGTTGGCCAGTCTGGGTACAGTAAGTTCTCACACACAGAGCGATGAACAAAGATGCAGTTAATCAGCCCCGTCACAGTAGGTTCAGTGTGAAATGTTGGCCAGGAAACTGGGAGAATAGCTTTGCTCTTTGCTAAAGGGTGCCGTGGGATCCAATGCATTTACTGCACCTCCTCAGTTTATCTCCCTCAGTGATGCACTGGGTGGCAGCTTGCATTACGGCTTCATGCTTCTGCAGTGATAGGCTCCGACCTGGGTGTCAGCTCGTGGGGGGGGGGGGAGACAGTCATACAGCACGGAAACTGGGCCTTCGGACCAACACCCACGCTGATCAACATGCCCATTTTAGATAGGGCCATTTGCCCGCATAAGGCCCATACCCCTCCCAGCTTTTCCTATCCATGTACCTTCTGCAGTTGTACAGGGCCATAGTGAGACCACACCTGGAATATTGTGTGCAGTTTTGATCTCCAAATTTGAGGAAGGACATTCTTGCTATTGAGGGAGTGCAGCGTAGGTTTACAAGGTTAATTCCCAGGATGGCGGGACTGTCATATGCTGAGAGAATGGAGCGGCTTGGGCTTGTACACTCTGGAGTTTAGAAGGATGACAGGGAATCTTATTGAAACATATGTTTATTAAGGGTTTCGACACGCTAGAGGCAGGAAACAAGTTCCCGAATTTGGGGGAGTCCAGAACCAGGGGCCACAGTTTAAGAATACCAGGTAAGCCATTTAGAACGGAGATGAGGAAACACTTTTTCTCACAGAGAGTTGTGAGTGTGTGGAATTCTCTGCCTCAGAGGGCGGTGGAGGCCGGTTCTCTGGAAACTTTCAAGAGAGAGCTAGATAGGGCCTTTGAAGATAGCAGTCAGGAGATATGGGGAGAAGGCAGGAACGGGGTACTGATTGTGGATGATCAGCCATGATCACATTGAATGGCGGTGTTGACTCGAAGGGCCGAACGGCCTACTCCTACACCTAGTGTCTATTGTCCAAATGTCATTATTGTTTTGTTTAGTTTATTACTGTCACGTGTGCTGAGGTACCGTGAAAAGCTTTTTGTCGCCTGCTATCCAGTCAGTGAAAATACTGACCGCCCACAGTGTAGTCAGGCCGTCCATGGTGTACAGATACAGGATAAAGTGAATAAGGTTTCATGCAAGATAAAGTCCAGTAAAGTGCGATTAAAGATAGTCTGCGGGTCTCTAGTGATGTAGATGGTATGTCAGGGCCACTCTCTAGTTTGTATTGTACCTGCTTCAACTACTTTCTCCAGCAGATCAATCCATATGCCCACCATCCTCTTTGTGAAAAGGTTGGCCCTCAGGTTCCGTATAAATCTTTACCCTCACATCATAAATCAATGCTGTCCCCATCCCCATCCCTGGGAAAAGGCTTGTGTGCACTCATTTTTTAACTGCCTAATAATTATGTACACCTCTATAAAGTCACCCCCCCCCCATCAGTCTGAAGAAGGGTTTCGGCCCGAAACGTTGCCCATTTCCTTCGCTCCATAGATGCTGCTGCACCCGCTGAGTTTCTCCAGCATTTTTGTGTACCTTCTATAAAGTCACCTCATTCCCTTACATTCCACGGAATAAACTCCCAGCCTGCTCAAATTCTCCTTAGAACTCTGGCCCCCGAGTCCCAGCAACATTCTTCTAAATCTTCTTTGTACTCTTTTCAGATTAATGGAGTCTTTCCTATCGCAGGGTAATCAAGTGTACACAATACTCCAAGTTTGGCCTCACCAACATCTTGTATAACCACAACATATCGTTCCAAGTCTTGTATTCAATGCCTTAACTAAAGAAGGCATGCATGCTATAAGTCTTCTTCACCACCCTGTCTACCTGTGATGCCACTTTCAGGGAACTACGTACTTGCACTCTGAGTAGGAAAGAACCACACACCTGTAACACCTGTGGCAGAGCTCACAGATTTGGGAGATGTTATGGGGGAGTAACTACGTTCTGTACACCAGCCACGGAGGGAATGAATGATTAGGCCTCTGTGACTTGGTCCTTTTCTGCAAGAGTTTTCAAGCGAGAGTTGGATGTTGCTCTTACGGCTAAAGGAACCAAGGGATATGGGGAGAAAGCAGGAATGGGGTAGTGATTTTAGATGATCAGCCATGATCATATTGACTGGCAGTGCAGGCTCGAAGGGCCGAATGGCCTACTCCTGCACCTATTTCCTATGTTTCTACGTTTCTAAGAGTTAATGGACTCCTTATCTGAAGTATGTCGAGTATTTTTATTTATAATTTTTACGGCAGTTTTTATGAGCATAGGAACCATGGATGTTAGACACGACCCTTTTAAGAGAAAGGTCTGGCCGTTTCCACACAGTGAGTCAGTGTGCAGGTCCAGGGCACCTAAACAGAAACTGCATTTAGCTGCAGTCTCACAGATCACTTCAATCAGGCCCTGGCATGTTTCCCACCTCCTGTTCCCAGACTGATTCCACATGAATTGGAGTCTCAAGCCATTCAGCTCATGTTTTTGCTGAATGGAACCTGTACAGGAAAGTACATTATTGGATTTGATCGCCGCTCCCTATCGGCGCAGCTGAACGGGAAAACTGAACTATCAGCTCCTCTGCCATCGGCAGCGAAACTTGACTTTAGAGTTGGTGGCACAGCGGTAGAGTTGCTGCCTCACAGCGCCAGAGACCCGGGTTCGATCTTGACTATGCTAAAAGCGGTCTGTATGGAGCTTGTTAGATCTCCCTGTGCTCTGGTTCCCCCCCACACTCCAAAGACGTACAGGTTTGTAGGTCAATTGGCTTCGGTAAAGTAGTAAATCGGCCCTAATGTGTAACGGAGTACTAGTGTATGGGTGATTGCTGGTTGGTGCGGACTTGGTGGGCCAAATGGCCGTGCCGTATCTCTAAAGTCTAAAGACTTCAGAGACACAGCGTGGAAACAGGCCCTTCGGCCCAATTAATCTGTGCCGACCCATACAAGCATCCTATACACTAATTCTATCACACACTCTAGCGACAATTTACCAAAGCCAATTAACCTACAGATTTGCACGTCTTTGGAGTGTGGAAGGAAACCGGAGCACCCGGAGAAAACCCATGCAGTCACAGGGAGAACGTGCAAACTCCGTACAGACAGCACCCGTAGTCAGGATCGAATCCGGGTTTCTGGTGCTGTAAGGCTGCAACTCTACCGATGCGCCACAGTGCCGCCTCATGATTGGGGTTGCCTGGCAACCCTTATTGGAATCGAACGGCAGCTGGGGGTCTTTGTCAGTCCTCACACATCTACTTAGTGAAGAGAGGCCTAGATAATTGGATCAGAAATACGAGTTTGCATCCCCATCCCAGCTAATTCAAATACAGCAAATTCGATAAATTAGGAATAAAAAGTAAGTACAAATGACAATTGAAAATAACCATCTGGTCTATTAATGCCCTTCAGGAAAGGAAATCCTCCATCCTGACCCAGTCTCTCCTCCATGTGACATCACATCCACTCAATGAAATGGCCTAATAAGCCACCAAACTTAGAGGAAATTGGAGATAGGCAGTGACAACAGCTTCCTGCGACCCAATAAGTAAGGAACAACATTCTGGATTTCTGGAATTCCTAAAAGGGCACATAGTGCTGGAGTAATCCAGAGAGTCAGGCAGCATCTCTGGAGAACATGGATAGGTGATGTTTCTTCTCTGAGACCTGAGAGATACTGCCTGACCTGCCGAGTTACTCCAGCATTTTGTGTCCCAAATGCTCCCAATGGCCTAGTAGCAAATAAAAGTGCATCTATAAAGAATAGTAATAAAATAACTTGAAAATATATACCAGTTTCAACTTCAGGATGTTTTCAAATAATTCACAGCCAATGAACCATCCTTGAAATGTAGACAATATGTCCAACATTACAGCAGTCCCCGAGTTCTGCATTGCAGCACAGCCTTACACAACATGGAAAATTCCTTCCAATGGGCCACAAACCCCAACATTGGGACGCACAAGCAAATCTGTGATCAACTGAATGTTGACTCCATCTTTCAAATTAATACAGTTTCCTTTCTTGCTTTAGACAATAGACAATAGGTGCAGGAGTAGGCCATTCGGCCCTTCGAGCCAGCACCGCCATTCAATGTGATCATGGCTGATCATCCCCAATCAGTGCCCCTTTCCTGCCTTCGCCCCATAATCCCCTGACTCCGCTGTCTTTAAGAGCCCTATCTAGCTCTCTCTTGAAAGTATCCAGAGAACCTGCCTCCACCGCCCTCTGAGGCAGAGAATTCCACAGACATAACTCTCTGTGAGGAAAAGTGTTTCCTCGTCTCCGTTCTAAATGGCTTACCCCTTATTCATAAACTGTGGCCCCTGGTTCTGGACTCCTCCAACATCGGGAACATGTTTCCTGTCTCTAGCGTCCAAACCCTTAACAATCTTATATGTTTCAATAAGATACTCTCTCATCCTTCTAAACTCCAGAGTGTACAAGCCCAGCCGCTCCATTCTCTCAGCATATGACTGTCCCGCCATCCCGGGAATTAACCTTGTAAACCTACGCTGCAATCCCTCAATAGCAAGAATGTCCTTCCTCAAATTAGGGGACCAAAACTGCACACAATACTACAGGTGTGGTCTCACTAGGGCCCTGTACAACTGCAGAAGGACCTCTCTGCTCCTATACTCCAATATCAAGACCTATTCTAGTTCCGATCCTTCCCGGCTCACAAGCTTGCTGATCCTCCTTGCAAGTTCATAAGAATAACGAGCTACATCAGGCAATCCAGCCATCGAATCTACTCTGCCATTCAATCATGGATGATCTATCTTTCCCTCTCAACCCCATTCTCCCCAGAACCCCTGACACCCTTAATAATCAAGAATCTGTCAAAACTCTGGTTTAAAACTACCCAATGACTTGGCCTCCACAACTGTCTCTGGCAATGAATTCCACAGATTCACCACCCTCTGACAAAATAAATTCCTCCTCATCTCCTTCCTAAAGGTACGCCCTTTAATTTTGAGGCTATGACCTCTGGTCCAAGACTCTTCCACTAGTGGAAACATCCTCTCCACATCCACTCTATCCAGGCCTTTCACTATTTGGTAAGTTTCAATGAAGTCCCCCACCATCCTTCTATGCTCCAGCGAGTACAGGCCCAGTGCCGTCAAACGCTCATCATATGTTACACCATGCCTTGAGGTTGTGATAATGCATATTGACTGTATTTGCCTGACAGGTGTACATTTAAATGGAGCGCAAAGTGGGTGAAATATCTTTCACACCGAGAGCTCTCTTTCATCAGCCACTTGATCAAAACCAGAAATCACCACCGATGCCATGCACAGTGCTTCAATTGAAAACAGCTGCTGGAGTCACTTAGTAAGTCAAGATGCAGCGTAACATAGTGCAGCAGAGTTTATGTTTGGGCTCTTGTTCGGTGGAGTATGTTGCTTTAAACCTGGTGGGAATGGAGAGAGGCGGCATTGAACCCACTCACATCGATCTGCCTGCAGATTTTTAGTTTAGTTTAGATTTAGAGACACAGCGCGGAAACAGGACCATCGGCCCGCCGGGTGCGTACCGGCCAGCGATCTCCGCACCATAACACTATCCTAAACACACTAGAGCCAATTTATATTTATACCGAACCCAATTAACCTACAAACCTGTACGTCTTTGGAGCGTGGGAGGAAATCGAAGATCTCGGAGAAAACCCACGTGGAGAACGTTAAAAAAAAACTCTGTACAGACAGCACCCGTAGTCAGGATTGAACCCAGGTTTCTGGCGCAGTGGGTCAGCAACTCTACCGCGGAGGAGAGAAATACGGTCTGCCAAAGGAGGGGAAAAGGGAAACTTTCGCCAAGTCTGGGAAGCGAGGGTTTGGGAAGGAGGGGGGAAGAAAGAAAACCTGGGAAGGACAGGAACGTGGTGTCAGACGGGAGCTGTGAGATCTGGGAAAGGGGGCAAGGTATTCAGGAGGATGTTTGATTCACACGTGATCCAGAAATGAGAATTACGAGCGAGCGAGCCCTAATTTGCTCCAGCGGGATTCCAAATAAAGGATTAATCAGAGCACGTAAAACACCAGCGGCCCAGCTGCTTCCAATATTCACACACTACAGTTAATTACCTTTCAATCAGTCATCAACAAATGGAGGCCCAGGGCCCCTCCAAACACGTTGTAATAAATTGGCCATTAGAGCACTTGGTCAGGATAAGCAAGTCATCGCCCTCTGCAGGAAGCAGCCATTTCCCTCAGATCTCCCGTACTGGTACAGTAGGATTGCAGGTGCTTTAACAGCGAGGCACGCTGGCAAGCAGTCAGCACTCTCCCTGGGCCGAGTGGTACTCCTTCCTGTCACTGCCCCAGTGATCGACAGACTGGCGGTACCTCCTGCCTGTGCAATTCTCTGCCACAGAAGGCAGTGGAGGCCAATTCACTGGATATTTTCAAGAAAGAGTTAGATTTGGCTCTTAGAGCTAAAGGAATCAAGGGATATGGGGAAAAAAAGCAGGAGCGGGGTACTGATTTTAGATGATCAGCCATGATAATTTTGAATGGCGGTGCTGGCTCGAAGGGCCGAATGGCCTGCTCCTTCACCTTATTTTATTTCATGTCACATCCAATTCTGTTATCCAGCAACTGAACCTACCTTTCACCACGTTTACGGGACAGCTTCTTCCCAGCTGTTATCAGGCAACTGAATCATCCTACCACAACCAGAGAGCAGTGCTGAACTACTATCTACCTGATTGATGAAACTCGGACTGTCCTTGATCGGGCTTTGCTGGCTTTACCTTGCACAAAACGTTATTCTCTCATCATGCATCGATACACTGTAAATTGCTCGATTGTAATCATGTATTGTCTTTCTGCAACAAAAGCTTTTCACTGTACCTCAGTATGCGTGACAATACACTAAAGAGTGGCCCTCACGTAACATCTATCTCACTGGACACCTTTGGAATATCTTTAATTGGACTAGACAGGACTTTATCTTGCATTAAAATTTATTCCATTCATCCTGTATCTGAACACTGTGTACATTTTGATTGTATAATGTATAGTCTATCCACCGACTGGATAGCAGGCAAGTAAAAAGCTTCTCAAGGTACTTCAGTACATGTGTTATGTTTAGTTTCATTTAGAGATACAGTGTGGAAACAAGTCCTTCCGTCCACCGAGTCCACGCTGACCAGCGATCCCCGCACACTAACACTGTCCTACACACACTAGGGACAATATTCAATTTTTGCAGACCCAATTAACCTACAAACCTGTACGTCTTTCGAGTGTGGGAGTAAACCAGAGAAACCGGAGAAAACCCATGCAGGTCACAGGGAGAACATACAAACTCCATACAGACAGCACCCATAGTCAGGATCGAACTCGAGTCCCTGCGCTGTAAGGCAGCAACTTTATCGCTGTTACTCCAACAACTTTTGTTTTTCTTTCCTTGCAGCTCAAACCTTAAGGCACAGGGTGGTGTACGAAACTCTTTGTGATTTGTCCAAATTAACTCTCTGGAGGTCGAATGTCTCCCTTGTCCCTCACTGACTATCATGAATGCAGCATTTCTTATCATGCTGGAATGCAGGTATTTGGTTACAATAGGAATTCCTAGCTTGCATACTGCAAATTCCTAAAGATATCCTCTTAAGCCTAATGAAGCCCGCATTGATTCCCTACAATCTAATATCGCTCAATGTATTTGTCCACAGATTTGTTATATTAGTCTGGAATGTCCTTGTTCCCTGCTGGCATAGATCAGCGGCTTTGGATCAGGGAGATTGGATCGTATCCCCAACGTGTGCTATTGTTAGATGCTGTCAGATTTGAGCAGATTACATCTTTGTTAGGGGCAGTGCAGCGGTAGAATTGTGCCAAAGAGCCGGGTTTGATCCCGACTACGGGTGCTTGTCAGTACGTAGTCTGTACGTTCTCCCCGCGACCTATGTGCGTTTTCTCCGAGATCTTCCGTTTCCTCACACACTCTAAAGACGTACAGGTTTGTAGGTTAATTGGCTTGGCATGAAAATGTAAATCGTCCCTAGTCTGTGTGGGAATAGTGTTAATGTGCGGAGATCATTGGTCAGTGCGGACTGGGCATCATTCTGCCAACACTCAATCGTAACGATGGCCACCATGTACACGAGCTACAGCAAGGCAACGGGCAACCAACAAAGACTCAAAAAGGAACACCAATTGTCCCTAATGTGTGTAGGGTAGTGTTAGTTTACGTGGATCGCTGGTCAGCGTGGACTTGGTGGGCCAAAGGGCCTGTTTCAGCGTTATATCTCTACCAATTCCACACTGGATCTCAGTGATACCAGTTCTTCCCACTGTCCCCACAGGAGAACCTTTCTTGATGATCAACTGGTTAAGACCTTCCGTTGCCTGGGCTGGGTGCCATCTTGGATGTCAGTGTGGAGGACTGTGCTGAAATTTCTTGCTGATTTAAGCAGAGCTGTTCCCAAATCAAGATGTGGTGCTTTCTATGTGTGTTTGGACTAACGGAATCAAGGGATATGGGGAAAAAGCACGAACAGGGGACTGATTTTGGATGATCAGCCATGATCATATTGAATGGCGGTACCGGATCGAAGGGCCGAACGGCCTACTCCTGCACCTTATTGTCTATGTTTCTATTTACAGAAGTATGCTTTCCAAGGTGCATGTGCAAAAGTTTGTAAGCGTCATTGGGGTCGTGCCAAATTTCCTCAGTTTCCTGAAGCAGTAGAGGGGTTGATGTGCCTTCTTGGCTGTCGTTTCAATGTGGCTGGTCCACGACGGTTCAATGGCAATATTTACGCCAAGGACCTTTAAGTACTCAACCATTTCCACTTTGGCACCATTGACGCTGATTAGGGCATGTTCTCCACCACGTCTCTCGAGGTCGATAACTAGCTCCCTTGCCTAGCTGACATTGACAGAGGTTGTTGTCCTGACCCAATGTTACTGAGTTCAGTATCTCCCACCTGTACTCTCTCTTATCATTGTTCAAGATCCGGATCATCACAGTGGTGTCATCGGCAAACTTGTAGATGGAGTTGGAGCCTTTTTATGCCCCTGTCCCACTTAAGAAACCTGAACGGAAACCTCTGGCGCCCCACCCAAGGTTTCCGTGCGGTTCCCGGAGGTTGCAGGTGGTTGCAGGTAGTGGAAGCAGGTAGGGAGACTGACAAAAACCTGCTGGAACCTCCGGGAACCGCACGGAAACCTTGGGCGGGGTGCAAAGTCTCCAGAGGTTTCCGTTCAGCTTTCCTAAGTGGGACAGGGGCATTACTTGGCGGCAAAGTCGTGTGTTTGCAGGGAGTAGAGTTGGGAGAATGCATTCTGTAGGGCACCAATGTCAAGGAATTATTGAGAAGGTGTTGTCAGCTATCTCCACTGATAGTGGTCTGTGGGTCAGAAAGCCCAAGGATCCAGTGGCAGAGGGGGGATGCTGACTCCTAGATCTAGGAGTTTCGCATTCAGAAGTCTGGGAATCCATGGCTCTCAGCAGCTGAACTCAAGACCCGGTAGATCGGGGCTTCAGGCGGAGTCCACCAAGCCGGTTTCCCGCGGCTGAATGGAAGACCCACTGGATGACGGCCTGCAGGAAGAAGCCCTCGTGCCGGCCCTCTGCTCGTTGGACCTAGCGGACCGCAGGCCTTGGAGGAGGAAGCCCCCCGTGCCGGTCTCCTGCTCGACCCCAGGAGACCAGAGCCGGAGCCCACGACAAACGTGGCGCGGGAGGAGCGAGGCCGGTGGGAGAGGAGAGGGAACCGGGGTCTGGCCTACCGTTCCCTCGTGGTCAGCTGCGGGAGGCACCCTTGAGGAACAAAGGTGGACGGGGGAGGAGAGGGACGCGGCGTCCAAGGAAGATGACGTCTGCAGGCCCCGCAACAGCCTGGGACTCTCCTGGGACAGGCAACGCTCAGAAGAACTGGAGCGTTGACTTTGTAAATGGAGTCAAAACATGGCGTATCTTGCAGGCGGGCACACTAAACTATTTCCGAGGGGGAATGGCAATACCCCACTGCACTGTTTGTAAGAAAAATAATTTCACTATGTTTGGGCGGTCACGGTGGTCCAGCGGTAGAGTTGCTGCCTTACAGGTGCTGTCTGTACGGAGTTTCTACGTTCTCCCCGTGACCTGCGTGGGTTTTCTTCGAGATCTTCGGTTTCCTCCCACACAGGTTTGTTGGTTAATTGGCTTGGTAAATGTAAAAATTGTCCCTAGGATAGTGTTAATGCGCGTGGGATCGCTGGTCAGCGCGGACCCGGTGGGCCGAAGGGCCTGTATCTCTGAACTAAACTAAACTAAACTTTTTGCACGTGTGACAATAAAAAAACAGTTGAACCATTGGGTCTTTGAAACAATGGCCTGACATTTATCCGCTTCCCAACAATGTGAGTATACTCTTCCCAACAAAGTGAGTATACTCTTCCCAACAAAGTGAGTATACTCTTCCCAACAAAGTGAGTATACTCTTCCCAACAAAGCGAAGGGGAGGCTATCTGTCATCACTACAGAGGTGAGCCAATTCACCACAGCATTGTTCATGGACATCATGTGGAACACATTTAGCCACCGCACGGTCAAACAGCGGTGACAATCAACACTCACCTGCAACCTTGATGGTGAAGTTGCTTAGAATCTGGTTGGTCCCCCAGAGTTTGCAGGAGTAGACACCGGAATCATCGTAGGAAACGTTGATGATCTTCAGCCACTTCTGGCCGACTTGGGTGGTGTTGTTGGGCAGGATTCTGAGCCCGTCTTTCAACCACACCAGTGGCGCCAGCGTGGAGCCTCGGGGATTGCAAGACAGGTCCAGGGTGTCGCCGCTGCCAAGAACGATCTCCTCCAGAACAGTTCGCTGGCTTCCCGATGTCACCGTTCCTGAGGAGAAAACAATGACACTTTATATAGCATTTTTGTCTACCTTCGATTTTCCAGCATCTGCAGTTCCTTCTTAATCATCAGTCTGAAGAAAGGGTTCGACTCGAAACATTGCCTATTTCCTTCGCTCCAGAGATGCTGCCTCACCCGCTGAGTTTCTCCAGCATTTCTGTCTACTTTAAATAAATGCTTGTCTCGTCAGACATTCTCGGAGCAAAATTAGGCCATTCGGCCCATCAGGTGTACTCTGCCATTCAATCATCTTTCCCTCTCAATCCCATTTTCATGCCTTCTCCCCATATCCCCCGACACCCATGCTAATCAAATCTGTCAATCTTCACCTTAAAAATAACCACTGACGGCCTCCGCAGCCCTTGGCAATGAATTCAATGAATTAAACTCTGAAGTCCCTTTCATTAAGCATGAATCACTTTCAAACACTCTAACCCACACCACCTACACGATGAGTGTCGGAAGTAACCACAGATGCTGGTTTACACCGAAGATAGACACAAATAACTCAGCGGGTCAGGCAGCATCTCTGGAGAGAAGGAGTTTCGGGTTACTCCAGCTTTGTGTGTCTACCTACACAATGACATGAGCTGACTGATGTGATTCACTCTGTGATGGATGCATCAAGCCACCGCGCTTGGCTGCCATGCGGGCTGCAATGATGCCCCACGATCAACGCCTCATCCACTGTCTGGCAGTTGCGGCCCTTTGGACTCAAGAATGAACTGGCCAATTTTATCCGTAGACTGCGGGTGGCTAATGTATTCACGTGTTCCCCTCTAAACCTTTCGTATCCATGTACCTGCCAAATGTCTTTCAAAGGTACACGAAAAAGCTGGAGAAACTCAGCGGGTGCAGCAGCATCTATGGAGCAAAGGAAATAGGCAACGTTTCGGGCCGAAACCCTTCTTCAGACTGATGGGGGGGTGGCGGGGAGAAGAAAGGAAAAAGGTAGGAGGAGGAATATGAGGTGCTGTTCCACCAATAGTCTCCAAAGTCTTTCAAATGTTGTTATAGTACCTTCCTCAACTACCACCTCTGGCAGCTCGTTCCATACACCCACCACCTATCTGCACCCTACACCAGCCTCCGCGGAATGAGTGAGACATTTGCCAGTCCCAGTTGAACAACAATGGGGTTAGCCTGAGAGATTTAGCTTGGCCGTGGAGATTGGCTTCATTTTAAATGAATATCAATTTGCTTCAACAGTGCAGGAGGCCAGTCGGTGCACACCTCACGAACCTGGAAGGCCAACGGGTCACATTTTCCTAATACGCTGTTATTGTACACCGTGGTAAGAGACTGTACATTGCTAAACAGATCTCGAGTGGACACCAACCAGAGCAAGCAAAGGCAAGCACCTCACTTGTGAAGGGAAGGGAAGCCACCGCATCGATTGGCACCAGTGTGTACAACTTTACCTCGGGCCAATATGCAAGTGTGGTGGGGAATGGGGGGGGGGGCGTTAGTAAGACGCAAGGAAGAAACCTAGGCCATTATACGAGCTTTAGTAACACTAAACAGTTCGAAGGAAAACAGCTAAAAGCACATCTGTCAACATGTAATCACCGAGCTGTATATTTTGGCCCATATGTCCGTACAGTCCAACAAGTCAGGAATACGCCTAGACAAAGGAAAACAAATAAAACAGAGGGGTAACATAAAGCAGCCTTTCATTCAGGCACAATTTCCCCATACATAGCAAACACAGCGTCGTAGCATTTTGTATGTGTTTTCCTAACACCAGTAAGTGCCGCCTTGAAAGGGTGCAATTCTGTTTGGCGAGGTATGCTCAAATATTTTTTATTTACCAGAATACCAGTGCATAAGAAAAACAATTTTAATTTCGAACGAGTCCTCTTAATTCGAGCATGCAGCTGAAACAGCCCAGCAGGCCGGACGGACGGAGCTCAGTGTCATTAGTCATTCTAACAGCGATCGGCAGCAGCAACAGCCTGACAGCACTGGGCCTCTACTCGCTGGGGTTTAGAAGGTCGAGGGGGAACCTCATTAAAACTTACAGAATAGTGAAAGGCATAGATCGAGTGGATGTGGAGAAGATGTTTCCACTGGTGGGAGAGTCTAGGACCAGAGATCATAGCCTCAGAATTAAAGGGTACTCTTTTAGAAAGGAGGTGAGGAGGAACTTCTTTAGTCAGAGGGTAGTTAATCTGTGGAACTCATTGCCACAGGAGGCCATCAGTGGATATTTTAAAGGCAAAGTTAGACAAATTCTTGATTAAAATGGGTGTCAAGGGTTATGGGGAGAAGGCAGGAAAATGGGAGAGATTTGTCTAGGGCAGAGATCAGCCATGATTGAATGGCGGAGTAGGCTCGATGGGCCGAATGGCCAAATTCTACTCTGATAACTTATGAACTTGTGAGAAAGCGCAAATGATTCTGACCCGCACCATCCGAGCGTGTACAATCACACACACAGGGGAAAGCAGGGAGCTTATGTAGGAAGGAACTGCAGATGCTGATTTGCACCGAAGATAGACACTGAAAGCTGGAGTAACTCGGTGGCAGAGGCAGCACCTCTGGAGAGAAGGAATGGGTGACAAGCAGGGAGCTGCTGATCTGCCCAGTGGCCACATTTTCCTTGTGCCTGTTCCAGTTTCTTCAGCTGTTTAGATGTACAGTGTGTACTTTCTGCTTGTTTTGTTCTGTACATACAAAGGTTCATTGATTCATAAACTCACCACACCCCCCCCAACTCCTTCATCAGCACCATCCACCCACTCCCTTCAACCCTGACTTTGATAAATGCAATTGTTATGTTAGCCATACAACTCCAGGGCTAAGGTAGACTCAAAAAGGCCGGAATAAGGCAGCGGGTCAGCCAGCATCCCTGGAGAAAAGGAATAGGTGACGTTTCGGGTCGAGATCTGAAATGTCACCTATTCCTTTCTCTCCAGAGATGCTGCCTGACTCGCAAAGTTACTCCCGCATTTTGTGACTATCTTTGGTGGAAACCAGCATCTGCATCTGCGGTTCCTTCCAACACACAAGTGATGTGATACATGGGTTTAAGAAAGAACTGCAGATGCTGGAAAAATCGAAGGTAGACAAAAATGCTGGAGAAACTCAGCGGGTGAGGCAGCATCTATGGAGCGAAGGAATAGGCAACGTTTCGGGTCGAGACCCTTCTTCTTCTTCAATGATACATAAGTTCGTAAGTTCTATGAGTAGGCCATTCGGCCCATCAAGTTCACTCTGTCATTCAATCATGGCTGACCTATCTTTCCCTCTCAATCACGCTCTCCTGCCTTCTCCCCATAACCCCTGACACCATATATTCATCAAGAACTTGTCAATCTCCAGCTTACAAATATCCATTGACAGCCTCCACAACCATCGATGGCAATGGATTCCACTGATTCACCACCCTCTGACGAAGGAAATTCCTTCTCATCGCCATTTCTAAAGGTATGTCCTTTTATTCTGAGGCTATGGCCTCTGCTCCTAGACTCTCCCCCCAAGTGGAAACATCATCTTCGCATCAAACCTGGGTCTCCGGCGCTGCCTCCTGTGAGACAGTAACTCTACCGCTGCGCCACCATGCCAGATGCTTGCTGTCCAGCGGGCCCAGCTACAGGGGTACAGCTGTGCGTGTCAGATAGGCACAGCTGTTGGGCTGGGGAGAAGGGAGATTATCAGCACCTGTGGGAAGCGTTCTGTCACATGAAGCGCGACCTTCCAGTGGGCGAAGGGGATAGAAACAGAAACATCGAAAATAGATGCAGGAGTGGGCCATTCGACCCTTCGAGCCTGCACCGCCATTCAATATGATCAAGGCTGATCATCCAACTCAGTATCCCGTACCTGCCTTCTTTCCATACCCCCTGATCCCCCTAGCCACAAGGGCCACATCCAGCTCCCTCTTAAATATAGCCAATGACTGGCCTCAACTACCTTCTGTGGCAGACAGTTCCAGAGATTCACCACTCTCTGTGTGAATTTTTTTTTTCTCATCTCGGTCCTAAAGGATTTCCCCCTTATCCTTAAGCTGTGACCCCTTGTTCTGGACTTCCCCAACATCGGGAACAATCTTCCTGCATCTAGCCTGTCCAACCCCTAAAGAATTTTGTGAGTTTCTATAAGATTCCCCCTCAATCTTCTAAATTCTAGCGAGTACAAGCCGAGTCTATCCAGTCTTTCTTCATATGAAAGGATAACGGAAAACAACACGGTAGTGAAGATGCAGAGAGACGAGCTCTCCATGGGCACTGGAGGTCAAGGTGACGGACCACATCTGGAGTATTGTGAGAACTTTGGGCCCCATATGAGAAGGGACTTCTTTAGTCAGAGGGTGGAGAAACTGTGACTGAATGGTGGAATAGACTTGGTGGGCCGAATGGCCTAATTCTGATCCTATAACATATGAACATGACAGCCAGTCTGGCATCAGGGTTCTCAGACATGCCAAGGCAGAGAGGGCCCAAGGCTTGGACAATCCGTGTTACGCTGATGTGGGGGAAATACAACATAGAACAGTGCAGCACAGGAACAGGCCCTTCGGCCCTCAATGCCTGTGCAGAACATGATGCCAAGACTTATTCTTATCTACCTACATATAGATAAGAATCAGGGTGGTCGTGGTGGCGCGACGGTTGAGTTGCTGCCTTGCAGCAAATGCAGCACCATAGACCCTGGTTCGATGCCGACTAGGAGTGCTGTCCGTACAGAGTTTGTACGATCCCCCCCCCGTGACCTGCGTGGGTTTTCTCCCACACTCCTAAGACGTAAAGATTTGTAAGTTAATTGGCTTGGTAAATGTAAAAATTGTGCAGGATAGTGTTAATGTGCGGGGATCACTGGTCGGCGCGGACTCGGTGGGCCGAAGGGCCTGTTTCCGCGCTGTATCTCTAAACTAAACTAAAAAAAATAAATCCATACTCTTCCATTCCCTGCATATCCAAATTTAACTGGCAGAGTTAAAACAAAGACTTGCAGAGTAACTCCAGTCTGAGCGCAGAGTGGAGACCGGGCGTTGCAGGGTCACTGAGCTGAAGGTAGCGAAACTGCCACTTGTTCCAAAGCCCTGTTGAAGCCTGGTGGTGGCGGCATACAGAGCTGACTACACCCACTCAGAACCTACAGCACACTTATCTTTCACAAGCTGTGCTTTGAAAGGCCGTCAAACACTGAGAGGCCAAATGCACTTTACCGTGGCAGGGGGCGTCCATTTAAAACCGCTGTGCAGGCACTTCAAGCATCTAGTCACACCCCGTCCACTCTCTATCTCCGTCACCTCTCCATATCTGTGTCTACTTCAGAGAGAATGGCAGATTCCACCAACGGTGAAGAGAAATGCTCTCATTTCTCGATAGCGTTGAGTGCTACAGGCGTTGAACTCTAGTACTTACATGGAGTTGTAGACAGATGCAGTGCAGAAAAAGATCCTTCAGCCCACCAAACGTGCGCCAGCCATCAACCACCCATTTACACAAATCATGCATTCATCCGATTTTCAATTCTCTTAATGATGGTCTGTCAAACCTGGGCAGGACTTCGACAGTAACGGCTACAGCCCTGGGGAGAGTAGCAGATCAGAGAGGTCGGGGAGTGCAGGTGTACGTTTCCCCCTACGATTGCTGAGTCAGGTGGTCTGCTTAGTTCACTTTAGTTTATTGTCACGTGTACCGAGGGACAGCGGAAAGCTTTTGTTGCATGCTAACCAGTCAGCAGAACGACTATAGATGATTACAATCCAGCCGTCCACTGTGTACAGATGCATGATAAAGGGAATGACATTTAGTACAGGATGAAGTCCAGTAAGTCCAGTACCATTAGGGATCGTGCCAGGGTCTCCAGTGTAGTAGATAGTAGCTCTGGTCTGCTATCCAGTTGTTGTTAGAGGTGAGTGAGGTGAAGAAGGCGCTTGGCACACTTGCCTTCTTCATTGGGTATTGAGTACAAAGGTTGGAGCTGTTGGTGAGGCCACACTTGGAGCACTGTGGGCAGTTTTGGTCGCCCAGCTAAAGGAAGGATGTCATTAACTTAGAAAGGGTGCAGAAGAGATTCACTGGGTTGGGATGTTATCAGGACCTGAGTTATAGGGAGAGGTTTGGTAGGCTGGGACCTTTTTCTTTGGAGCATAGGATGCTGAGGGTGTCCTCATTGGGGATGTTTGTGTCTAATTTCCTAACCTCCTGAAGGCAGTGACTTACCAGGTAAAAAAAATCACTGCTGCATTCACCACATCCTGGTTCAAGAACAGCTCACAGAGGGAGTGAGGTTCTGATCCTATGGGTCGGATCCCAATGCCCTACAGCTACAGGCTGCTTCATTGTCCAAGCAGGTCTACAAACTGTGGCAGCGGGGTGACTAGACGCAGTGCGGATGAAAGGCATAGATAGGGTGGATGTGGAAAGGATGTTTCCACTGGTGGGAGAGTTTAGGACCAGAGGTCGAAGCCTCAGAATTAAAGGGAGCTCTTTTGGAAAGGATGTGAGGAGGAACTTTAGTCAGAGGGTAAAGTGGAGGCCAAGTTCAGACATCACTGGAGTTTATCTTGCACTAAACTTTATTCCCTTCATCCTGTATCTGTACACTGTGGATGGCTCGATTGTAACCACGTATAGTCTTTCCGCTGACTGGATAGCACGGCACAAAAAGGTTTTTCACTCTACTTCGGTGCGCGTGACACTAAACTAAATACGAAAGAGAAATTGAAGGGAAAATCAAATGAAAGATGTGACCTTGACTTAGATATTTCAGAGAGCCACACATGCACCTCATAAGCTGTCTACAGTGAGACAGATAATCACGAGACACTCTGGCTAATGAAACATGAGGTTAAGTACAGACACCGGTGTTCGCTTCCATGTTCCTAATAAAGTTGCTGTTGTACTGTCTCCCCCCTCCCCCGATTCATGTTCCTGAGGTGCGTATGTTGTTAAATCACATTCTGTGGCCCACGACCCACACTCCTCTCCCAGAGAACCACAAATCTATGCTGACCATCAAGCACTCACTTACACTGGTCCCACACTAATCCCATTTTTTATTCATCCCACATTCCCATCAGCTATTCCCAGGTTTATTTTTATTATTTCTTTTAGAGATACAGGATGGAAACAGGCCCTTCAGCCCAAGCCGACCATCAGCATACACTAGTTCTGTGTTATTCAATTTATGCATCCTACACACTAGAAGCTAATTAACCTACAAACCTGCACATCTTTAGGGCGGCTCGGTGGCGCAGCGGTAGAGTTGCTGCCTTACACCAGCTTGAAGAGCCGGAGACCCTGGTTCGATCCCGACTACAGGTGCTGTCTGTACGGAGTTTGTACGTTCTCCCCATGACCCGCGTGGGTTTTCTCCGAGATCTTCGGTTTCCTCCACAGATGTACAGGTTTGTAGGTTGATTGGCTTGGTGTATGTGTAAATTGTCCCTAGTTTATGTAGGATAGTGTTAATGTGCGGAGATCGCTGGTCGGCGAGGTCTCGGTGGGCCGAAGGGCCTGTTTCCGTGCTGTATCTCTAAACTAAACAAAATCTTCGTAATGTGCGAGAAATCCCGCACGGTCACGGGGAGAATTGCAAACTCCACACAGTCAGCATCTGGGGTCAGGATCAAACCAAAGGCTGTGGCTCCCACCCGCAGGCTGTGGCAATTTACATCAGCCAATTCATCTACCAATTCACACATCTTTGAGATCTGGAAACCTTAGCACCACGAGGAAACCCAAGCAACCAGTGTGAATGTGCAAACGCCGCATAGACAGCACCCGAGGTGAGGATCGAACCGGAGTCTCTTGGAGTGGTGTGTTAGTAACGTTACTAGCAGAACCACTGTGCATTCCAAGCCCAGCAGGGTTGATACCAATGGGTTTGTTCCTCTATTCTTGAATTCCTGCTATCAGCATCATTTGAGTTCATCGTGGGTAAAAAGGATGTACTTCCACAGCACCCTACACTGTCTCCGGCCCTTGCAAAAGAAGCACTTTCAAAAGTGTGGGCACTGCAGAAAAGCTGCAGCTGCTGCAGTAAAGATAGGCACAAAGTGCTGTAGTGACCCAGCGGGTCAGGCTGCATCCCTGTGACGTTTCAGGTCGGGACCCTTCTTCAGACCCGACCCTAAATGTCACCAATCCGTTTTCTCCAGAGATGCTGCCTGACCCGCTGAGTTACTCCAGCACTTTGTGTCTATCTTCGGTATAAACTAGCATCTGCAGTTCCATTCTACACAGCGAATGTTACATCCTGCACAACAACTGTTGGGCAACATAAACATATCACGGCTCCACTGGGTGACATCCAGCTGGAGTAAGAAGCTGAATCTGGTCTCTGTTGTGTGGTTACCAGGCAGTCTACAGCCTTTCCCTTGAAATGCACTTAACCCAAAGTAGCTGCAGCTTCAGACGGGATTTTTATTTTAGTTACAGAAACCCACTAAATACTCCAGCGCCGACTGTTAAACGGTTAGATACAACCTCTCAATCGTTCAATGCTTGTGACTGGTGTTTAACTGACACCAATTAGAATAACAGGATTTATTGTCACGTGTACTGAGGTACAATGAAAAGCTTTTGTTGTGTGCAAACCAGTTAGCGGAAAGACAATATATGGATACAATCGAGCCATTCACAGTGTACATATACACATGATAAGGGAATAAAGTTTAGTGCAAGATAAAGCCAGTGAAGTCCGATCAAAGATAGTCCGAGGTAGATAGTAGTTCAGGACTGCTCTCTAAGATCATAAGTGATAGGAGCAGCATTAGGCCATTCGGCCCATTAAGTCTACTCCGCCATTCAATCGTGGCTGATCTATCTCTCGTGTCTCTAGTCAGTGATAGGATGGTTCAGTTGCCTGATGACAGCTTGGGAAGAAACTGTCCCTGACACTGGAGGTGTGGGTTGGTTGCAAGGAGATAATCAGATCTGTGCAAAGGGACACAGCCTATTGATCGGGTTGCTTCCCGAGAGAGGACATCATGTTATTTTTGTTTAGATTGCACGGAGAATCAATAATCAGTAAGAATGAAAGCCACCGTTTAATTAAATGCTACCGACTGACTTCAAGCAGAAGTGAAAGGCAAAAATATAATTGTTGCTCTCTGCGTGTAACTGGTTTGCTTGGACGGAGTTTTAGGATCCAAGACACAAAGTTGGGAGGGCCTTAGCTTCGTGGAACTGCAGCGTTCCCAACACCCCCCCCTCCCCACCACCCCTCCCGCACAAACTCCTCTCTAACCTGCACCACTTACGCCAGGTTAGTCCTTCTGATCCTTATCCAGCAGCATCTTGGCTACAAGACCAGAGGTTCTACTGGCCATGGGTTTGGAGTGGATCTGCAAGTAATGCCAGAGGAACACGCAACACAGAAGTTAGGTCATAAGGTCATAAGGGATAGGAGCAGAATTAGGCCATTCGGACCATCAAGTCCACTCCGCCATTCAATCATGACTGATCTATCTCTCCTTCCTTCTCCCCATAACCTCTGACAGCTCTGTACTAATCAAGAATCTATCTCTGCCTTAAAAACATCCACTGACTTGGCCTCCACAGCCTCCTGTGGCAAAGGAATTCCACATATTCACCACCCTCGAGTGAAGTCTGCGTCTCAGACACCACGAGACACCGGCATCCATTCTGGATCTCACTGCCAGCGAAAGGGAAAGTCTGACTCAGCTGTGGCGTGCGTGTGCGTGTGCATGCCAGGCGGGGAGAGAGTACAACATCCGACACAGTAAACAAATCAGGTTCCAGCAGGAGGTTTGGTTGCCGCAAGATTGTGCATGTGTGTGGTGCTTTTTAACATGGCACAAGGTTCCAAGAGAAGGCAGTCACGGTGGCGCAGCGGTAGAGTTGCTGCCTTACAGCAAATGCAGCGCCGGAGACCCCGGGTTCGATCCCGACTACGGGTGCTGTCTGTACGGAGTTTGTACGTTCCCCCCGTGACGTGCGTGGGTTTTCTCAGAGATCTTCGCTTTCCTCCCACATTCCAAGGACGTACAGGTTTGGCTTGGTAATTGGCTTGGAAGAACGCCACGCCCACAAGCTGTTTCCCCACGTCAGTGAAATACAGCACACCCCCTCCTTGTCAGTCAGTGCGAGAGGTAGCAGGGACTCGGGCAATTGCTGCTGATGCAGTACCGTTGCCAAGGACCAGAGGATCAAGGTATCAACCCAGTGATTCTGTTGTTATTCTCTGGCACCGCGGTGGACACCCCATAGTCTGGGGTCTGGTGCAGAGGCACATGCGGACTGTGCACCCTCAATGAACGCCGTGTACAGTATTGGAAAATCCATGACAAAGCAGAGCGTTAAACTCCTGTTTCGCAGATACACCGAATCTAAATCCTGTCCCATTCACTGCTTTGTGATTTGAACAGTCCCTGCCTAATCTGTTTAATAGAGGTCCACCCGGATGTAAATAACTCAAACAATGCCTTTAATCTAACAGTATGCTACAAAAACTTGAGGGAGGGGAGGAAACTAATCTCACTATAGATACATAAAAAATAACCCTCGAACATCCAGTGAGACTCGGTGAGGGGAGGGGGTGCAGGAAAGTGAAGGTTAGCTGAATGCACTGCTCTAGTTTATCTTTGCTTGTTGACTGCGCCACGGTGTGATGCAATTTCTCGTTCACATAAAGTTCACAAAGTGAAGTGTATGCAGATGTAATGATAAATGCAACAATAAGAATACAACAATTAGTGCAAAGCAGCAGAATGAAGCAAGATTCCAGTTCAAAAATCCTAGGCAGCGCAATATTTAAAAAATCACAGAACAATAATGGAGTAACTAAATGTGGAGTTAAGAGGCAGCTCCGTTGGGAAGGGATGAGAAAGAGGTGATTAGATCAGAAGAACATTAGATGTCCTTAAGATAGGCACAAACAGCTGGAGTAACTCAGCGGGTCAGGCAGCATCTCGAGAGAAGGAATAGGGGATCATTTGGGTCAAGACATAGAAACATAGAAACTGGGTGCAGGAGTAGGCCATTCGGCCCTTCGAGCCAGCACAACCATTCAATATGATCATGGCTGATCATCCAAAATCAGTACCCCATTACTGCTTTCTCCCCATATCCCTTGATTCCATTAGCCCCAAGAGCTAAATCTAACTTGAAAACATCCAGTGAATTGGCCTCCACTGCCTTCTGTGGCAGAGAATTCCACAGATTCACAACTCTCTGGGTGAAAAGCTTTTTCCTCATCTCATTCCTAAATGGCCTAACCCTTATTCTTAAACTGTGACCTGGTTCTAAACTCCCCAACATGGGGACCATTTTTCCTGCACCTAGCCTGTCCAATCCCATAAGAATTTTATATTTCAACAAGATTCCCTCTCATCCTTCTAAACTCCAGTGAATACAAGCCCAGGCAAACTACATGGTGAATATGGGGAGGGCACCCGTAAATGGGGATTAGGGGAGGGCACCAGTAAATGTGGAATTAGGGGAGGGCACCAGTAAATGGGGAATTAGGGGAGGGCACCAGTAAATGGGGAATTAGGGGAGGGCACCAGTAAATGGTGAATTAGGGGAGGGCACTAGTAAACATTGGCGTAGTGGTGGTTGCTGCCTATGTTTAGGCAATGAGACCCGGTTTCGATTCCGACCACGGGATCGTGAACGCAAAGTCCGCACCCCATCCAACTCGTGAACTGATAATCGGCCATGAGAAGGACGGGTGGTGGTGTCGGCGGTAAGCGAAGGACCGATAGTTTGCCGGGCTACCGAACGACAGGGTCACGGGCAACACGCTGCAGCTGTACTCCATGAGCTGCGCTATGTCGGGTCAGGTGAGGTGGGGCCGGACGCGGCGCTCTGACCCGACAGTCCCCTCGACACGATTAGTAGCAGTCAAATACGGGGCAAGGGCGGTCCCGTACGGTCCCCAATTTACGGGATGTCCCGGCTAATACGGGACAGTTGGCAACCCTAACGCTGCCTGACCCGCTGAATTACTCCAGCACTTTGTGTGTCAACCTGCAATATTTGGCCTGCACCCTGGTGATGTTTAGACACACAGCACCCACTGACAGACAGCATGTTGCAAATTGCACAGCTCTGGAATTAATTTAGCAATTGAGTTAAGCAGCATCATTTGAACTTCCTTACGACTTCCGAAAGGAAGTGACCTTTTCAGTGAGAGTCATTTCCTGTGTGGCGGGTGTTGCTGGTTTCGAGCATTCTTTTCCTCAAGAATGTGTCGACTCTCCCAGGACACACGCCTATTGGATGTTAAAACATTATGGATATAATTACACCGGCTTTGAGATGAATACAAACAGAAGCTTCATGCCAAAGTATTCCTCTTCTTCCCGCCTTCATTATTTCTTCCCTCAAATTCACTGCATTCATTGACAACTCCGAGTTTGGTTTAGAGATACAGCGCGGAGATAAGCCCTTCGAGTCCTTGCCGACCAGCGATTCCCGCACACGAACACTATCCTACACACACGACGGACAATTTACAATTAAGCCAAGCCAATTTACCTACAATTTAGAGCGTGGGGGGAAACCGGAGCACCTGGAGGAAACCCACACAGTCCACAGGAGAGCGTAAAACTCCGTAGGGACAGCATATGTAGTCAGGATCGAACCCGGGTCTCTGGCGCTGTAAGGCAGCAACTCTACAGCTGCGTCATTCATCATGCTGCCCAAAGTTGCCCTGAAGGTTATAACGGGTCATGGAGAGAAGGCAGGAAAATGGGATTAGGGGGACAGAGATCAGCAATGACAGAGTAGACTCGATGGGCAGAATGGCCTAATTCTACTCCTATAACCTGTCAGCCTTGGAGTGTGGGTGTGGAATTAGAAGTAGTCTGGACCATGCTGTGGGAGCAGCAAGTTTAGGCCCCTGAGGTAAACTGGTAAGGCAGCTGGGTTTTACACCAGTCCAGCAACGCGTTTATTTTAGTCTGGTGTCCAACAAATCAACTTTTGGATGGCCAGTTCAATCCCAGAACCCATGCGGTGCCACAAACCTCGACATCTAATGTAGTCATTTGTTCACTGTGCAAAGTTTTACACAGAACTGACACAGTGACAATTATTTCCAGGTACAATCTCACTGCTTATAAAACTGCACCGGGCACTTTGAATGTGATTCCCATTAAGGTACCTGACATAGTGTATTTGTGTCATTGAAGAAGATGGAGTAACTCAGCGGGTCAGGCAGCATCTCTGGGGAAAAGGAATAGGTGGCGTTTCGGGGCGAGACCCTTATTTGTGTTATTGGTGAATAACTAATAGTCTATTTAGTTTTGTTTCGGTTAGAGACACAGCGTGGAAACGTGTCCTTCGGCCCACCTAGCCCACGCCGACCAACAATCACCCACACAGTAGTTCTATGTTACCCCACTTTCGCATCCTACACACAAGGGGCAATTTACAGAAGCCAATTAACTGCACGTCTTTGGAATGTGGGAGGAAACCAGAGCACCCGGAGAAACCCCACACAGTCACAGCGCCCACAGCCAGTCTCTGGCGGCGTAAGACAGCAAGTCCACCGCTGCGCCACTGTGCCGTTTGTTAACATTACTATTCATGTAACATATGTTTTTTGCCTGCACCGATATAAATTGGAAATCAAAACTTCAAACTACAGCCATCAAGGAAAAAGTTTCACTTGAATTAGCTTTATTGGAAATTTACAGGGAGTCTCTACCGACATCAGGCAACCTGAGGCACAGACTCAGCACTGACGGCAGGCTGTTTAAATGCCTTCCAAACTCCAGAGTGTTTCAGCTAACACACAGTTTTTGCTGGTGAGTTTGGCTGCTGAGATGCTCGTTAAATGGATGCCTCAGCAGTGACCCCGCTGGTGACTCGGTATTACTGCAAGCTTCTTTATGACCACTACTTGGCAACACGGTGGCACAGCAGTAGAGTTGCCGCTACACAATGCCAGAGACTCGGGATCAGTCCTGATAATGGGCGCTTGTCTGTACAGAATTTGTACGTTCTCCCTGTGACCGCGTGAGTTTTCTCCAGGGTGCTCCCACATTCCAAAGATGTGTAGGTTTGTAGGTTAATTGGCCTGTAAATTGTCTGATAGAACTAGTGTGTATGGGTTCATAAATTTATATGGGATAGGAGCAGAATTAGGTCATTCGGTCCATCAATACTCCACCATTCAATCATGGCTGATCTATCTTTCCCTCTTAACCCAATTCTCCTGCCTTCTCCCCATAACCCCTGACACCCGTACTAGTCAAGAATCTATCTATCTCTGCCTTAAAAATATCCATTGACTTGGCCTCCACAGCTTTCTGTGGCATTGAATTCCACTTGATTGCTGGTCGGCACAGACTTGATGGGCCGAAGCACCTGCTTCTACACTGTATCTACAAATCTAAACTACACTAACCTGTGGTGTGACAACTGAATGGACTAGCCCTGGCACAGCTGGATTCAGGCTTACTCTACAACATCTGTAAATCTCTTATCTGAAGCACTTGGATCCAAAACTGATAATTAGCCTCCTCCCTCTACAATGGTGACTGACCATATCCTTTAACAGCTGGATTGGCTTTGTCCAACGAAAATTACAGCTGTCTGACTCTGGCAGCTGGAGCTACCTTACCGCACATCTGGATTTCTGTAATTCCACAACAGCTGTAATCAATTTAATCCATAACAGCTTGGGGTCAGCTAACTTTGCATTAAGCCAAAAGAGTCATTTTCTGCTCGGGTTACAATGGTTTGGTTTTAATTATCAAACAGGGACAACAGCAGCTTGTTGAATGGAGACACCTTGTTGAAAAGGCAGCTTGTTTAAGCGTAGGAAAATGTCTCACCCGCTTTAATCAGACACAGATGGATGATGAACTCAGGAATGGGGGAAGACCATACGTTTAGGAAACAATGGGGATTCTATGAGGGAAGTAAACAGCTAGAACATTTTAGGGAGGATATTCCAGTCCAGGTAACAACACGGTGCTGCCTGAGAACGCAAGAGGCCCAGGTTCGATCCTGACTACGGGTGCTTGTCTGTATGAGGTTTGTACGGTCTCCCTGTGACCGCGTGGGTTTTCTCTGGGTGCTCCGGGTTTCCTCCCACATTCCAGGCAGGTTAAATTGAAAATCGTCCCTAGTGTGTGTGGGACAGTGTGAATGTGCGGAGATTGCTGGTCGGCGCGGACTCGGTGGACCGAAGGGCCTGCTTCCGAGCTGAAACTCTAAACTAAACTCAACTAAACTGCAGTCCTGGCAAAGGTGCTCACATAACGCTGTTGGCTTGGGAGTTTCGGGATGCAGTCTCGGTGACACTGAAGGAACAGCAATGCAGTTTCTTCGTGAGCATAGTGTGCGAATCCAGAGCGTGGAAACAGGTCCGTTGGCACAACTTTCCCAGGCTTACCAACATGCCCCATCTTGACTAGTCCCCGCCCCCACATGCCTGCATTTAGCCCATATCTTTCTAAACCTGTCCTATCCATGTACCTGGTACACAAAAATGCTGGAGAAACTCTGCAGGTCCTATCCATGTACCTGTCTGAATGTTTCTTACATGTTGCCACAGTACCTGCTTCAACCACCTACTCGTTCAACATACCTACTGCCCTTTGTGTAAAAAAAGTTGCCCCTCGGGTTCCTATTAAATCTTTTCCCCCCTCATCTTAAACCAATGCCTTCTGGTTCTTGATTCCTCCATTCTGGGCAAAAGACTCCTGCTCCTCAAGCGCCTAATTTAATGCCAGCTATCCATACTGTTATACATAGTGAATTGTTAGCCATAAATACTTCCTGTATAAAGGGGAATTTTCCTCCTTCCTCCCCTTGCATCTTCCACCACATATTTTAAACCCATGCCCCTAGTCCTAGAACATACAAATGCACTAATTAAGAGCAGGAGTAGGCCATTCAGCCCATCAAACTAGCTCCACCATTTAACACCATCATAGCCGATCTGATCAACCCCACCATTCCGCATTTACTTGTGGTAACTCTGTTCACCCTCTATATTATCTGGAATCTACTGACTCTTGTCTTAAAGATATTCAATGATTGCGGTTCCACTAAACATTTAAGGAAGAATGGCCTAAAGATTCATGGCACTCTGAGTGAACAAAATCAACTCATCTCTGTATTAAATGGCAAGCCCTTATTCTAAACTGATGTATTCAAGAGAGAGTTAGATAGAGCTCTTAGGGCTAACGGAATCAAGAGATATGGAGGAACGGGGTACCGATTCTGGATGACCAACCATGATCATATTGAATGGCGTTGCAGGCTCGAAGGGCCGAATGGCCTACTCCTGCTCCTATTGTCTATGTTTCTATGTTGAACGTGACCTTGCTCTCGGACCACAGCCACTTTGTCACGGTCCTTCGGGAATCTTTTATATTTAAATCAAGTCACTTCTCATTCTGCTAAAGTACGGTATAAATGCGTTAACAATCTGGCGGTTTCATGGTCATCATTCCTGAGATTAGTTGTTTTGTTTTTTTTAACATAAATTCCAGATCATTAACTGAATTTAAATTCCACAGATACCACAGAAGGATTTGAACTCAGATTTCTGTGTTGCTGGTCCTCTGCGTAACTTCAGAGAAAGTACTGCACAACCACTATGGTTATGAAACATTGGGACTAATGAGAGCAGTATAACTTTTCAAGTAACCCTTGCTTTCCCTTTCTCTCCTGCCCTCCCCGATTCCTACTTCTCCGATCAGTCCGACTTCCCTCCTGCTTAAATTATACATTGCATGCCTCGTTGTCACCTTCCCCGATCTAACAATGATCTATTCTACATTTTCCTTGAACTTCGCCCCTTTGATCTCTTGTTTTCACACCTTACCCTTCCATATCTCTCGTTTCCCTCTCCCCTGACTCTCAGTCTGAAGATAGGTCTCAACCCAAAACGTCACCCATTCCTTCTCTCCAGAGATGCTGCCTGTCCTGCTGAGTTACTCCAGCATTTTGTGTCTATCTTCAGTGTAAACTGCATTTGCAGTTCCATCCTACTAATTTCTTCTTTCTAAACATAGATGTATTAGGTGGAGTAGGCCATTTGGCCCTTCGAGCTTGTACCACCATTCAATATGATCATGGCTGATTATCCAAAATCAGTACTGTGTTTCTGCTTTCTCCCCATATCCCCTAATTCCGTTAGCCCGCAGAGCTAAATCTAACTCTGTCTTGAATACAGCATAAACCAGTCATGACCTTGTATACCTTCTTTAAATATCTTCTTTGTTGTAAAGGGCAGCAGACAGAAATGTCTCACAAAACGGCAAGGGAAAGAAGCTTGGCTTCTCATGGTACACGTGATAAAAAGGATACAATTCTGGCAAAGCCTAAATGTTGCAAAGCTTGAAGTAGTGGAGCTATGAAGATCCATGTAGAGAGTTCATTGAAACATTAAGGATAAGACATAGCAAATAATCATGAGTCCTATTTGGGGGTGGCACAGAGGCACAGTTAGTAGTTGTTTCTGCACAGCTCCAATGACCCAGATTCAACACTGACCTGCCTGTATGGAGTTTGCATGTTCTCCCTGTGATGGTGTGATATTGATAAAGTAATGTGTAGGAAGGAACTGCAGATGTTGGTTTAAACTGAAGATAGTCACAAAAAGCCGGAGAAACTCAGCGGGACAGGCAGCATCTCTGGAGAGAAGGAATGGGTGACGTTGTTGAGAGTAAATTGTTGATTGCATGGAGATGGGGATACGGGGGGTGGCGTTGAGGGGAATATGGGGAGAATGGAATGGGATTAGTGGAAATAGGTACTTGAAGGTCATAAGTGATAGGAGCAGAATTAGGCCATTCAGCATATCAAGTTACTTCTCTCCATACCCTCTGACACCTGTATTAATCAAGAATCTATCTATCTCCGTCTTAAAAAAAACAACTGACTTGGCCTCCACAGCCATCTGTAGCAAATCTTCTTGCGTATGGCCTGCATAGCCTAAAGTTGTAGGTCAACTTGTTCTATTTGATCTAATTGTTTGTACACGTCGGGTTGATTGCATTAGTCGAAACAGGATAGACCAGGTGAAAGTTGCAAAAAATTCCACAAATTCACCACCCTCTGACTAGACATTTCTCTTAATCTCCTTCCTCAAGGAACGTCCTTTAATTCTGAGGCTGTGACCTCTAGTCCTAGACTCTCCAATTAGTGGAAATATTCTTTCCACATCCACTATCAAAGCCAAGGTCAGCATGTACTTTAGACTTACCGTGCTGGAAACAGGCCCTTCGGCCCAGCAGGTCAGCGCCGACCAGTGGTCCCCCTGTACACTAGCACTATCCTACACACTAAGGGCGATTTATCATTTCCAGAAGCCAATTAACCTACAAACCTGTATGTCTTTGGACTGTGAGAGGAAACTGGAGCACCCTGAAGAAACCGAAAGTCACAGGAGGATGGTATAAATACAGTACAGATAGCCCCCGTAGTCAGCATCAAACCCGGATCTATGGCGCTGTAAGGTAACAACTCTACCGCTGCACTACTGTGCCACAAAATAATTGTTTAGTGTTCGATAGCAAACATGGTGAGTGTGTATTAACAATGTAAAGATTGAGGGAAGAGGAATGGATGAAAAGCATTCTGGATTTCAGATATGAGGGAACCGATTGTTTCTAATTGACTACAATTACTTGATGGGCTGAAGGGCCTGTTTCTATGCTGCATTATTCTGTAACTCGCTGGTCCCACAGGCTTGTGTGGTAGCTTTGCCAGTTTGGCACCTCGGTTTCAGGCCTGCCTGCTGGTGCTTCCAGCTGGCCATTCACACCCTTCACTGCGCCGGCGATGGGAGAGTGGAGAGGGAGACATGCCAGAAAGCAAGCTAATGCAGCGTTGTCCTGCACTGTTGCTGATGTACTTGCCCCCTGTGCCCCTTACCCCACCCCACCTCCCCATCCTTTCCAAGCTGGTAGATCAGTTCCAAATTCATCATATTCAGCACCACCCCACTAGACATGTTGGCTTTAGTGTGAACCGAGTGCAAGAGAAAGGCACGGGAGCCTCACTGCGATAAACAACTCAACTCACAGACACGGGTGCAAGGTAGGAACTGTGTACGTGTGACTGTGTGCGAGTGAGAGAGAGAGAGAGTGCGTGTAAGAGTGTGTGAAAGTGTATGTGCGAGTGACTGTATGTGTGTGAGTGTTTGATTGTGTGTGTGTGTGTGTGTGTGTGAGAAAGTTTGATGGGGTGCGTGTGTGAAAATGTATGTATGTGTGACTGTGTGTGTGTGTGTGCATGTGTGTGTGTGTGTGTGTGTGTGAGTTTGATAGAGTGTGTGTGTGAGAGTGTATGTGTGTGCGAGAGTGTATGTGTGTGAGAGTGTGGGTGGGAGTGTATGTGTGTAAGAGAGAGTGTGTGCGTGTGTGTGTGTCAGTATATATGTATGTGTGTGTGTGAGGGAGTGTGTGTGTGCAAGAGCTGTTTGGGTGTGAGAGTATGTGCATGCGCGAGAGAGTGCATGTGTGTGTGCAAGAGTGTGCGAGTGAGTGTGCGTGCAAGAGAGGTGTGCGAGTGGGAGAAAGTGTGTGTATGAGAGTGCGTGTGTGTGTGTGTAGAGTGGTGTACAGGCAAGCATGCACGTGCATGTGTGTGTGCGGATCTGTGTCTATGTGTCTGCAGCAGGCTCCCTTGAGAGGAACTGCTGCCCACACAAGAGAAACCTCAGCCACAGTCTGCATGCAGCACAATCAGCTCGCATTGAGCAACAGGACTCCAAAGCTCTTGGCAGGCAGAACCCACGGCTCCAGCCCTAATCAGCGCAGTCTTTATATATCCACCTCCAGCAAATTCATCGGTGACTTTTTGGGAGCTCCATAAATCAGCCCATTTAACTGCAGAAAATAAGTTGCGCTGTGTTTCATTTGGTAGATATTTTCACTGCGGCTTTCTTGCAGATTGAAAAAAAAACAACCTAGGTAACAATTTTTGGTATTAAATAAAGTCCCCGGCTGCGTATTGTGTGTTCTTTCTCATTGTATCGCTGCTGACATATTCATTTCACTTGCACTTTATGTGCAATGTGATGAATAAACCGTATTGTATTGTATTGTATTGTAAATCAAGCTGGGGGCACACAGTGGAGGGACGTCAACGGTGGTGAGGGGGAACATTTTGGGGGGGAGAAGAGGTGGGGGGGGAAGGGCATCTTCCCAAGGACCACCATCCCTTATCCTTCTGCGTGGATGGTGAGCAGATGAGGGAGGTGGGCAAGCAGAAGGGGATGCTTGCTCTGGCTTCCTCGCCAGCCTGTTATCCATTGCTGGGAGCGTGGGGATGGGAGGCAAAGCAACGCCGGTGGGGTAGAATCCATCAGAACCCACTTTGTAACAACCACTGCCACTTAAAGCAAGCATGGAGTCATACAGTCAGACAGCGTGGAAACAGGCCCTTCAGCCCAACTTGCCCACACCGGCCAAGCAGCAAAGTCCAGCATATTAAATCAGACCATCTACTGTAACTGGCCTGATTCTTAGTCTCAGACTAGAGGATGTGAGTTGTGGATATAAACTCCACTTAGATTAATGGATTTATAAGGCAAATTATTTTTAAGCCATTCATATTCCTTTTCCCATGGGAATCAAATTATTAACAGCCTGATGGAAATTGCAGAAATATTTAATCAGCCGAGATAATGATCAGCTATAAATATCACCGATTCTTTTCATGTTAATTCCAACTTTCTGTAGCAGTGTTAATGTACCAGTGCAATGTGATGCTTCACAGGAACCTCAAAATAAAATGTGAAACCGGAAAGGGTGTCAGGGGTTATGGGGCAAAGGCAGGAGAATGGGGTTGAGGGGGCAAGATAGATCAGCCATGATTGAATGGTAGTAGACTTGATGGGACAAATGGCCTAATTCTGCTCCTATCACTAATAAACTTCACATGATGGATTGCTCAGCAGAAACACAGGTTTCACTATAAAGGACAAAAGGTTCCTATGTGAGTCAATATCCTGGGCTACCTGAGCAAGCAGCACAGACTGAGCACAATACCTTCAACACAAAGACTGCTGCAATTCAAGAAAAGGACCTTCTCAAACACCATACACACCAGAAACACTGAACTTGTTTACAATGCACAGATCAATCATTTAAAAGAACGGTGAATGCAAGAATCATACGCATTCTGACTCTTGTGTAGGAAGGAACTGCAGATGCGGCTTTACACCGAAGATAGCCGCTGCACCACAGAGAGCATATTAACGCTGTGTGTGGTACCTCAGCCGCACGGAGGCGGAGAGGAGAGCTCTTCAGCGCGTCGTCCACAGAGCGCAGAGGATTATTGGGACACAGCTACCAGCCTTGGAGGGCATCTACCACACACGGTGCCTCCGGAAGGCCGTCAGCATCCAAAGACTCCTCACACCCTTGTAATGGACTGTTCGAACTACTTCCCTCCGGCAGGCGTTACAAGGCCTTCTACGCCCAAACCTCCAGACTCAGGAACGGCTTCATTCCCAGAGCTATAGCGGCTCTGAACCGGCCCTGCTGAGTGCCCCCCACCCCCCCATGGGCTGTCTCCCTCAGATGGTCACGTCGCACAGTTTATTTATTTATTTTACTTTGACATCAGTTGGAAGCTGCATACTAAATCTCGTTGCACTGATGTGCAATGACAATAAAAGATATTATTATTATTATTATTATTATTATAAAATGCTGGAGTAACTCAGCGGGTCAGGCAGCATCTCTGGAGAAAAGGAATAGGTGGCGTTTAAGGTCGGAGCCCTACTCAGCCCACAACCTCTAATCTGCAGTCTGAAGAAGGGCCCTGAACCCAAATGTCACTATTAATTTCCTCTGCAGATGCTGCCTGACCCGCTGAGTTACTCCAGCATGTTGTGTCTACATTCCGACTCTTCTTTACATTCCACCACCCCCCCCTCCCCCCAAACCCCCAACATGTACGGACGAACTGAAGACGGAAATAAATCCATGGCGATGCTTACTTGGTGGAGTGCGCGTGCTGGCCTTCGTTTCATGGTCGGAGATGCGGAGCCTGGCTGCTGGGATGCTGGCGGCGGTGGCAACGCAGACACAGAGCGCGTACCACAGGGCGATCATTCCTCCGCAGCTGCTGTCCGCCCGACTGCCAACGCCCTGCCCAGCCTTGGACATCATCTGCGTGCCTCCCTCACAGTCATGGGCGCAGTGCTGGCACTGCCCACCTCCGTCGCTCTGTGCCCTGCAGGAGAAAAAGAGACGTCAGCACAACAACCAGGTCTGCATCTCTCAGCTTTCAAAGCGTTTCTTTTAGTTTAGTTTAGTTTAGTTTAGTGATGTAGCGCGGAAACAGGCCCTTCGGCCCACCGAGTCCGCACCGACCAGCGATCCCCGCACATTAACACTATCCTATGCACACTATGGACAATTTACACATACACCAAGCCAATTAACCTACAAACCTGTACGTCTTTGGAGTGTGTGAGGAAACCGAAGATCTCAGAGAAAACCCACGCAGGTCACATGGAGAACGTACAAACTCCATACAGACATCACCATTAGTCGGGATTGAACCCAGGTCTCCGGCGCTGCAAGCGCTGTAAGGCAGCAACTCTACCGCTACGCCACCGTGGCTGTCCAACTAATCAATTCTTGAGTAATTCTTGATTAGTAAAGGGGAATTTCTTATGTCAGTGGGTGGTGAATCTGTGGAATTCATTGCCACAGATTACTATGGAGGCCAAATCATTGGGTATTTTTAAACCAGAGATTGATAGGTTCTCGATTAGTACAGGTGTTAGGGGTTAAAAGGCAGGAGAATGGGGTTGAGAGGGAAAGGTAGATAGGCCATGTTTGAATAGCAGAGTAGACTCGATGGGTCGAATGGCCTATCCCTAAGGGGATCGCTGATCGGTACGAACTCGGCTGAAGGGCCTATTTCCATGCTGTATCTAAATTAAACCAAGCATTAGAAAATTAACTGACATAGATGTAGAAAAAAGATTGACTAACTTAAACTTGAACAATGTGACTGAGGTATTGATAATGGAATATAAAAAAATGGCAGATATATTAAATGGCTATTTTGGATTGGTCTTTACAGTGAAGACATTAAAAACATCCCAATAATATTAGATAATCAGAGGGCTACAGAGAGTGAAGAATTTGATATGAATTCTTCAGAAAAAGTGCCCGTTTTTCAGAAAAAACATGGTGGTTCTTCAGAGATGCTGCCTGACCTACTGAGTCACTCCATCACGTTGTGTCTTTGGTTGTGATTGATTGTCATATTGTCAATAACGGAACAATGAAATTCTAACAGGCCTGAAACACAATTCACGCACATAATATGTACTAAACCAAAAAAAAACCCTAATAAATTAATCACCACAATACGAGTGCCAAAAAACTCCCATCGTCCTTAGTGCAACCAAAGAGAGTTCATGGAAGTTGATAATTGACGTTAGTGATGTGTAGTGTTCAAACGGCTGATGGCTGTTTGGAAGAAGCTATTGTGGGTCACGGTTTTTAACGCATAAAGTCATAATTGATAAGAGCAGAGTTAGGCCATTTGGCCCATCAAGTCTACCCCGCCATGCAATCATGGATGATCTATCTCTCCCTCCTAACCCCATTCTCCTGCCTTCTCCCCATAACCCCCGACACCCGTACTAATCATAGCTTGGCTTCAATGTCTCTCTCCCCATGCCCATGAATTCCATGTATATACATTGACGTGGAACAGCACAGCACTGGAACAGGCCCTTCGGCCCACGATATTCGTGCCGAATACAATGTCAGCTAATCTCCTCTGCCCGCGCGTGATCCATAACCCTCCATTCCCTGCTTGGCACGTGCCTATCCAAAACTCTCCAAAACCCCACTATCGTATCTGCCTCCACCACCAACCCTGGCAGGGCGTTCTTGACACTCCCCGCCCTCTGTGTAAAGAACTTGTCTTGCACAAATCCTCTAAATTTTGCCCCTCTCACTATTAAATGTATGTCAGTTGTGGCCTTGAAATGACTCTGGCTCCACAACTCTCTTGGCAAGAGAATTTAAAGGTTGCCGACTGTGTCACGGAAGAAGTTCCTTCTCATCACAAACTGAAAAAGCGCAACTCATATTTTGAAAGTATCCCCGCTATTTCAAGGTAACTACACGAGAGAAATATTTTATCAGCATCCTCCTTACCCGTCTCTCAAAATGTTAGATGTTTCCATAATATCTTCAACAACCAGAGACCCAGTCTTCTCAGCCTCCCTCCAGCTGTTATCAGGCAACTGAACCATCCTACCACAACTAGAGAGCAGTCCTGAACTACTTTCTACCTTATTGGAGACCCCTGGACTCCTTTGAGGTTTAATTGGACGTTACTGACTTTACCTGGCACTAAACGTTATTCCCTTATCATGTATCTGTATAGGGATGGCTCGATTGTAATCGTGTTTTGTCTTTCCGCTGACTGGATAGCACGCAACAAAAGCTTTTCACTGTACACGTGACAATAAACTAGACTGAACAGAACATCAATCCTATGAATGACTCCAATGAATCATCTCTGCACTATGACACAGCGTTAGAGCTGCTAACTTACACCTGGGTTCAACCCTGACCACGGGTGCTGTCTGCACGGAGTTTGTACGTTCTCCCCGTGACCATGTTGGTTTCCACACTGGGCATGTTTCCATGCTGTTTCTTCAAAACTAAAACCGGCTCCAATGCCAGCACATCCATCCTTACGTATGGAGATCAAAACTGAACAAAGAAATATAGGTGCGGCCTCATTATTAAAAGATTTTAAAATATTTTTATAACATAGAAACATAGAAAATAGGTGCAGAAGTAGGCCATTCGGCCCTTCGAGCATGGCTGATCATCCAACTCAGTATCCCATACCTGCCTTCTCTCCATACCCCCTGATCCCTTTAGCCACAAGGGCCACATCTAACTCCCTCTTAAATATAGCCAATGAACTGGCCTCAACTACCTTCTGTGGCAGAGAATTCCACAGAATCACCACTCTCTGTGTAAAAAATGATTTTCTCATCTCGGTCCTAAAAAACTTCCCTCTTATCCTTAAACTGTGACCCCCTAGTTCTGGACTTCCCCAACATCGGGAATAATCTTCCTGCATGTAGCCTGTCCAAACCCCCTCAATCTTCTGAATTCTAGCGTGTACAAGCCGAGTCTATCCAGTCTTTCTTCATATGAAAGTCCTGCCATCCCAGGAATCAGTCTGGTGAACCTTCTCTGTACTCCCTCTATGGCAAGAATGTCTTTCCTCAGATTGGGAGACTAAAACTGTACGCAATACTCCAGGTGTGGTCTCACCAAGACCCTGTACAACTGCAGTAGAACCACACTGCTCTTATACTCAAAACCTTTTGCTATGAATCAAACATCTTGCAATTGAGGCTCCAGCACTGATTTGAAAGGCACAGTCTTGATTGCCAATCCGATATCCCTGCCTTATCACCATATCAATGCCAATATAATCAACCTCAATTGTATATATTCTGATCTCATGCAATAATCTTTTATGTAGCACCTTATCACAAGTCTATTGTCTTATCTGGAGTTAAAATCTAGAACTGACTATCCAAACTTACTGGTGAGAATTTGTCATTACAGGACAGCACGGTGGTGCAGCGGTAGAGTGGCTGCCTTACAGCACCAGGGACCCGGGTTCAATCCTGACTACAGGTGCTTATCTGTACGGAGTTTGTACGTTTGTACCCCGTGACCTGCGTGGGGATCTCCCACACTCCAACGAGGTGGGGTGAAGGGCCTATTTCCGCACTGTCTTTCTAAGCATTTTCAGTTCTGTTATCAGTCCAATTCAATTTGAGAATCAAACTGCAGGAGTGGGAAGTTCATTAGTTTTAGGAGCAGAATTAGGCCATTTGGCCCATCAGGTTTACTCCGCCATTCAATCGTGGCTGGTCTATCTTTCCCTCTCACCCCCATTCTCCTGCCTTCACCCCATAACCCCTGACACCCTTACTAATCAAGAAAATGTTAATCCCCGCCTTAAAAATTCCATTGACTTGGCCTCCACAGCCGTCTGCGGCAATGAATTCCACAGATTCACCACCCGCTGACTAGAGAAACTCCTCTTCAATTCCTTTCTAAAGGTACGTCCATTTATTCTGAGGCTATGGCATCTGGTCCAAGACTCTCCCACTAGTGGAAACATCCTCTTCACATCCACTCTATCCAGACCTATCCCGATTCGGTAAGTTTCAATGAGGCCCCCCCCCCCCCCCCCCCCCACCTCATCCTAGGATTATAGATTTTTTTGGGGAGGGGAGGAATCTTAAAATATTGCATCTGCAACAATACCCAGGGTATGCATTCTATTTCCATTAGAACCATTAAGAAATGAGGCACCCCATATAAGTCTGACAAGGCCTGCAGCCCCCTATACTGTTCAACAACTCATCAGCAGGTGTTGCCTTCAAGGCAAGGGCCTCTGCCTTTCAACGTCAACAATGGCAGGCTGCTAATAATGGCTGGAGGCAAGCAAGACCTGAATGAATAACATTTTCTGGAATACGGCCTTACAAAGGCATGATTGATGACACTTGATACCTGCAACCCCTAGGAGTTAGGTTAGACAAATCCGCCCTTGTAGAATTCACAAATTCCTACCCAAAAATAGGGATGAAATTCACTCTCATGAAACTTATGAGGAAAAGTGTACATCGACAATTGAGAAAAAGGGCGGCACGGTGGTGCAGCGGTAGAGTTGCTGCCTTACAGCGCCAGAGACCCGGGTTCGAACAGACAATAGACGCAGGAGAAGGCCATTCGGCCCTTCGTGCCAGCACCACCATTCACTGTGATCATGGCTGATCATAATGGCAGTTTCACCCTGAATACAGATGCTGTCTGTGCGGAGTTTGTACGTTCTTCCCGTGACCCCGTGGGTTTTCCCTGCATGCTCTGGTTTCCTCCCACATTCCGAATGCGTGCAGGTTTGTAGGCTAAGGGTGGTCGTGGTCGCCGATGTTTCCTGTTTCTGCGTCGTTTCTCTAAACAATATCTATTAGAATACTTTCATGACATAGAAACATAGACGAAAGGTGCAGGAGGAGGCCATTCAGCCCTTCGAGCCAGCACCGCCATTCATTGCGATCATGGCTGATCGTCCCCAATCAATAACCCGTGCCTGCCTGCTCCTCATATCCCTTGACTCCACTAGCCCTTGACTCTACTAGGCCCTAGAGCTGTATCTAACTCTCTCAGAGTTAATACGAATAAACTAAAATGTACTTTTCTTCAACTCGTGTTTATTGAAGGGCGTGTAGATGCTGCGGATTTTGTCCTACGGAAAACCATGGGGAATGCGGAGCCAGTTTTCAGGAAATGTAGACCACTCCTCTCTCTTCTCCCCCCCCATCCCATCCTTAAGGCGGGATCTGCCTGTAAAGGTTTGCAGACCAAAGAGTCTCTTTCAGTCAACTTCCCTCCAGCCTCCTTTTGCACTTCAAAGTTCCTACCCATAGAAGGAATCTGCACCCTAGGCTGAATGTCAGCAGGATCAGTGGCGCTCGCATACCAGATCGGCAACTCACCCTCGGGCTCTGTGGTAACCATGCCAGGGTGCCACCAGGGTGGGGGTGCTCTCCACACACTAGTGTTTGACATGCGACACCCACTAATGGACACGGGGACCCAGACTTCTTACTCTACAGGAGTGAAGCGATGAAGAATTGATCAGGGCACTCCTCTGAACTATCTACCTCTTTGGTGACCCTCGGACTATCCTTGATCAGACTTTGCTGGCTTTACCTTGCACTGAACGTTATTCCCTTATCATGGATCTATACACTGTTAATGGTTCGATTGCAATCAATTCTTGCCTTTCCGCTGACTGGCTAGCACGCAACAAAAGCTTTTCACTGTACCTCGGTACACGTGACAATAAACTAAACTGAAACCAACTGCTGGTTGAAGTAGTGCAAGGATTATTTAAGAAGGGTCTCGACCCGAAACGTCACCCATTCCTTCTCTCCAGAGAGGCTGCCTGTCCCGCTGAGTTACTCCAGCATTTTGTGTCGATCTGAGGATTATTTAATGCTACTCTTGTCACGTGCACCGAGGTACAGTGAAAAGCTTTGACAAACACAAAGTGCTGGAGTAACTCAGCAGGCCAGGCAGCATCTCTGGAGAACAAGGAAAGGTGATGAAAGTCACCGGTCTATTTTTTTCCACAGATGTTGCCTGACTCATTGCATTACTCCAGCACTTTGTGCCTGTCTTTTGCTACAAACCAACATCTACAGTTGTTCGTTATTGAGAAATTGTCATTATAGGGAGCTCTTAGGCCCCCTTTGGTCGTGGCTGACCATGGGTGACTCCAGGGTGCTATTCCCTATATGGAGGACGCCTGTGCGTGACTTTGTTTAGCCTGGGGAGACTGGTGCCACAGACAGTCCTTGACAGATCTGGGCCAGGATCCAGTGGCATGGAGTCCAAGACGACCGGAGACCCTTTTCTGCTGCAGCCTTCATCCGCCTTCCCAGCCCGTTGTGACGCTCCACTAAGGTCAGCCATCGCCCTCCGCCTGTTCTACCGTGGAGGTCTTGGTTGGATTGCTCTTTGTCAGAGACCTCCCCTTCCACCTTACCGCCATGGGTGGCCCTACCAGGAGCATAGCTCCAGACGGCATCGCTCTCAGGTCCACACAAGCTTCTCCACCACGACAAGGTGACAATCCACTGTCATCAATCCAATTCAAGTCGAGAATCAACACATAGGGGTGGAAAAGAGAATTTAGGGGAGAGGGAAATCTTAAATATTGTATCTTCAACAATACCCAGGCTGTGCCCGCGTGCCTTATTACAGTGAAAAGTTTTGCTTTGCATGCAATCCAAACAGATTTAAAATATACCATACATAGATATACAAACAACTCAACTACAATAGATAAAGGAAAGGGGAAGATACAGAATGCAGTTCTCAGCATTGTCGTGCATCAATTCCAAAGATATAGAGAGCAAGGGACGCCGATTTCAATCCGTTTGTTTAGTTCAGTTTAGTGTATTATCAGGTGTACCGAGGTACAGTGAAAAGCTTTTGTTGCGTGCTAACCAGTTAGTGGAAAGATAGTATGTAATTACAATCGATCTATCCACAGTGTACATACACATGATATGTTCCCGATGTTGGGGGAGTCCAGAACCAGGGGTCACAGTTTAAGAATAAGGTGTCGGCCATTTAGCACGGAGACGAGGAAAAACGTCTTCACCCAGAGAGTTGTGGATCTGTGGAATTCTCTGCCACAGAATGCAGTGGAGGCCAATTCACTGGATGCTTTCAAGAGAGAGAGTAAGATATAGCTCTTAGGGCTAAAGGAATCGAGGGATATGGGGATAAAGCAGGATCGAAGTACTGATTGGGGATGATCAGCCATGATCACATTGAATGGCGGTGCTGGCTTGAAGGGCGAATGGCCTACTCCTGCACCTATTGTCTATGTTTCTATGATAGATTTAAAAGAGTGGAGCGATGGTAATGCATGATTGCAGATCCACTTCTGTGACTAGCACTGAGAGTCACCTGGGTTGGACGCCATCTTGGATCAAAAGTAAACTTAATCTCAATAGCAGAAACAGCTAAGCAGGTCACTGCCATCTCTGAGACAGTCCTGGTGCAGCCCTGCCACCATTATTTCCTGTACAATACTTCAAGCCACGATTCATCTAGTGTGCACTTTAAAATTATCCATACAGTGTGCACTTTAAATTATACTCTTTTCAGTATTACGCTCGCTCATAATTACAGGCTACTTTTTTTCTGGTGCATAATCTAAGAGCGACTGATATTTTTTAGCAGACGTGTTCAGTTTTCTAACAGCAACTGTTCCTAAATTGTTGCAGTTCACTGTAACCTAGTGTACAGTACACAAAGTTCTGTGTCCAATTTAATAAGATACCAGATGAGGCTTTTTCAATGTAGCCTGATTAAGAGTGAACCAATGGAGCGAGTCTGGGGAATTGTGGCCACGTCTGGAAGTACGGTTAACACAGAGACGACAAAACCACCAAGGCCTTGAGCAGGGACATGTGGTGCTCATTTGTATGTGGTTGGATGGGGAGAAGAAAAAAGAATGTTACACTCGCAGATAGACACAAAATGCTGCAGTAACTCAGCTGGACAGGCAGCATCTCTGGACAGAAGGAATGGGCAACGTTTCGGGTCGAGACCCTTTTTCAGACTGAAGGGTCTCGACCCTAAACGTCACCCTTTCCCTCCCCCCAGAGATGCTGCCTGTCCAGCTGAGTTACTCCAGCATTTTGTGTCTATCTTCGATTTAAACCAGCATCCGCAGTTCTTTCTGATACATGAACGTCACACTGTTTAATTTGGGAGAAGTTCATCTCTGCAGGGACATATTGGTCGACGTGGGCCGAAGGGCCTGCTTCCATGCTGTGTATCTCTACGGCTCTATCCTGAGTGCTTGCCGTTGGATGCCCATCCACGGAGAGCAGAAGGCTCTCAGGCTTGATCCCTGGTCAGCATAAAGCTTTCAGCAGATCAGTTAGCCCAAGCACTGGAGGTCAGTGGATGAGCAATTAGGTGGCTTGGACTCCAGATCCAGAGATGCAAATGGAAAATCAGCTCTCATACAGAAAGATGCTGATAGGAGCAGAATTAGGCCATTCGACCCATCGATTGTACTCTGCCATTCAATAATGGCTAATCTATCTTTCCCTCTCAACCCCATTCTCCTGCTTTCTCCCCATAACCTCTGATACCCATACTAATCAAGAATATCTATCTCGGCCTTAAAAATATCCATTGACTTGGCCTCCACAGCCTTCTGTGGGAATGAATACCATAGATTCACCACCCTCTGACTAAAGAAATACCTCCTCATCCCTTTCTTAAGGGAACGCCCTTTAATTCTGAGTGTGACTTCTGATCCTAGACTCTCTCACTAGTGGCCAATCCACTCCGCATCCACTCCATCCAGGCCTTTCACTGAAGTTGTTTGAAGTCTATCACAGCCACACAATTTCACTGCAGGAGTTCTTCAGAACAGGTCCAACTGCTTACTGATGCTTCATCAATGACCTTTCTCCCATCAGAGGATCAGAAGAGGGAGGATCGTTTGCTGAGAGTCGCATAATGTTCAAATTATCTGGCACAAAGGAGTCATCGCCTGCACTGCATCGATGACATTCAGACAAGGCTAATGGGCAGTGAAGACATTCGCCAACAATGTTCCAACTATATAAGATGCATTTAGAGTATTGTGTGTAGGAAAGAACTGCAGATGCTGGTATTGTGCTCAGATCTGGGCAGCATGTTACAGCAAAGATGTTGTCAAGTTGGAACGGGTACAGAGAAGATTTACGAGGATGTTGCTAGAACTCGAGGGGCTGAGCTACAGGTAGAGGTTGAGCAGGCTGGGACTCTATTCCTTGGAGCGCAGCAGGATGAAGGGGTGATCTTATAGAGGTGTATAAAATCATGAGAGGAATTGATGGGGTAGATCCTGTGCCGCCTCATTCATTTCCAGACAACCTGAAGTCTTTCCTTCATCCCGTCACCAGCTTAAAATAAATGATTGTTTAAAAAGTGATTCCCCAAATTCTGAAAGTCAAGCCAGGAGGTGGAAACAAAGGCCGTGTGTCCAGATACGGGCTTAACTGTGGGGTTGGACAGTCATAAAAGGAATAGGAGTAGAATTAGGCCATTCGGCCCATCAGGTATTCAATCATGGCTGATCTATCTTTCTCCTAACCCCATTCTCCTGCCTTCTCCTCATAATCAAGAATCTCTCTATCCCGCCTTAAAAATATGCACTGACTTGGCTTCCACAGCCTTCTGTGGCAAATAATTCCACAGATTCACCACCTTCTGACTAACGACATTTCACTTCATCTCCTTCCTAAAAGAACGTCCTTCAACTCTGACAGTGGCAGATGGGGAAAGGGTTCTCTCTATCAACAGCCACAGGCCAGGTATGCGGTCGGATGGCAGGTGGCAGGGCCAGGAGTGACCCAGAGACTGCAGGAGTGGTCCATAGACTCCAGGAGTGGCCCAGATGAGGGTGAAGACATTGAAAATGGTCCAGAAATATCAGTTGTGGCCCCAAGACGCCAGATGTGGTCTGGGGAGGGGGCAGGGGTGAGGGAAGGAGGAGAAGCCACTCCCTTTCCTAAAGGAACGTCCTTTAATTCTGAGGAAGAGGTCAGAATATCCAACCCACTGTGGAATCTATAATTTCCGCCAACATTGCACCATCGGACGGCACTCGGTGTTGTGGGGATTTGCTGAATCTGCTATCAATAGACAATAGGTGCAGGAGGAGGCCATTTGGCCCTTCGAGCCAGTGCCGCCATTCAATGTGATCATGGCTGATCATCCCCAATCAGTACCCCGTTCCTGCCTTCTCCCCATATCCCCTGACTCCACTATTTTAAAAGCCCCATCTAGCTCTCTCTTGAAAACATCCAGAGAACCGGCCTCCACCGCCCTCTGAGGCAGAGAATTCCACAGACTCACCACTCTCTGTGAGAAAAAATGTTTCCTCTTCTCCGTTCTAAATGGCTTACTCCTTATTCTTAAACTGTGGCCCCTGGTTCTGGACTCCCTCGACATCGGGAACATGTTTCCTGCCTCTAGCCTGTCCAAGCCCTTGACAATCTTATATGTTTCAATGAGATATCCTTGCAGCGCAGAGAGCCAGGGGAAGGGTCCCGACCCGAAACGTCACCCATCTTCTTTCCTCCAGAGATGCTGCCTTTCCCGCTGAGTTACTCCAGCACTTTGTGCCTGTCGGATTTGAAAGGCATGGAAACCGGAATGTTGTGGTTAGACCAACCCCAACAGCTTATTGACAGCAGAATGTGCCTTTTCAAGTGTGCAATCAGAAGCAGGGTGAGTGTAAGTGTGAGTGTGTGAGTGTGTGAGTGAGTGAATGAGTGAGTAAGTGAGGGAGGGAGGGCGGGAGGGAAGAATCGAGCAGTAATTAGCCCAGTGGCAGTGGAAGGTGCTACAGTTAATTCTCTCGCAGTAATCTGCCTATTTTGCATCAGATTTACTGCAGGTTGCGACAGGACTGATCCACCATGTCACGTGTCACAGTTTGCGAATCGGGAATCATTCACAATGGCGATGAGAACGTACTTTTGAGATGCAGCCCAGAAACAGACCCATCGGCCCACCGAGTCCACGCCGACCAGCGATCCCCGTACACTAAGCACTATCCTACACACTAGGGACAATTTTAACCAAAGCCAAATTAACCTACAAACATGGACGCCTTTGAAGTGTGGGAGGAAACCTGAGCACCCGGGGAAAACCTACGCAGGTCACGGGGAGAACGTACAAACTCCGTATTGACGGCACCCGCAGTCAGGATCGACCCCGGGTTTCTGACGCTGTAAGGCAGCAACACTACCGCTGCGTCACTGTGCCACCCCCTGAAAATAAATAGATTAACGAAGTGCTGAGGACTTGTTGGGGAAACAGTGTGAAGGATTTAGCCGTATCTCTCTGCGTAAAGAAACTGTGCATTGAAGGCACCGCAGAGAGCTGAGCGTTTCAGAATCGAGGACTGGTTTGTGCTGGCAGGTGAGGTTGTTACTGTTAAACTCAGCACCCTGAGGCTAGGGAGGGATAAATAAAGTTTACCGCTCCGCTCCCAATTACTAAGCAGTTACACTTGCCGGAAAGCACAGTATGCATGTGGGCATGCTGAATAATGACATGTGTCAGAAGGAAGGAACGGCAGATGCTGGTTTAAATTGAAGAAAGACACAAAAAGCTGGAGTAACTCAGCTGGACAGGCAGCATCTCTGGAGGGACGGAATGGGTTGAGTCTTTAGAAGGATCTCGACCCGAAACGTCACCCATTCCTTCTCTCCAGAAACACTGCCTGACTCGTTGACTCTTATAGAAACTTACAAAATTCTTAAGGGGTTGGACAGGCTAGATGCAGGAAGATTGCTCCCGATGTTGGGGAAGTCCAGGACAAGGGGTCACAGCTTAAGGATAAGGGGGAAATCCTTTAAAACCGAGATGAGAAGAACTTTTTTCACACAGAGAGTGATGAATCTCTGGAACTCTCTGCCACAGAGGGTAGTCGAGGCCAGTTCATTGGCTATATTTAAGAGGGAGTTAGATGTGGCCCTTGTGGCTAAGGGGATCAGAGGGTATGGCGAGAAGGCAGGTACGGGATACTGAGTTGGATGATCAGCCATGATCATATTGAATGGCGGCGCAGGCTCGAAGGGCCGAATGGCCTACTCCTGCACCTAATTTCTATGTTTCTATTTTGAGTCACTCCAGCATTTTGGGCCAAAAAATGACGTGATGTGTTGTGATATCTCGTGTGCCCTCACCATCTATCCCATCAAATGGCCTGCCCCCAGCAATTCTGGTTTCCTCATCAACCAACTACTTGTAGAGAGTCATTGGAAAAAGCAGGAACGGGGTCCTGATGTTGAATGATCAGCTTTGATCAAACGGCCGAATGGCCTACTCCTGCTACTATTTTCTATGTTTCTAAATTTACAATTAGAATTGTAATACTTAAAATACCACTACTCCACAAGATCGACACAAAGTGCTGGAGTAACTCAGCGTATCTGGAGAAAATGGATAGGTGACGATAGAGAAGATCCTTAGGACTAATTGTAGTAAGGGGAGGAGGGAAGATTTTTCTTGCCCGCTCCCCCTACCACTATCAGTCTGAAGAAGGGTCTTGACCTGAAACGCGATCTATCCATTTTCTCCAGAGACGCTGAGTTACTCCAGCACTTGCTGAGTTACTCCAGCACTTGCTGAGTTACGGCAACATACTATGCCTCCCTTTGGTATAAACCAGCATCTGCAGTTACTTCTTATTACTCCATAAAGCACCTCACAGGAGCTTATTCAAACAGCACTCTTGACAGAGGAACCTTGAGGTTCAAGTTCATAGGTCCCTGAAAATAGCAGTACAAGTAGATAAAATGGTAAAGAAGGCATGTAGTATGCCTGCCTTCATCGGACAGGGTATTGAGTATAGGATGTGTAGGAAAGAACTGCAGATGCTGGTTTAAATTGAAGGTAGACACAAAATGCTGGAGTAACTCAGCCGGACAGGCAGCATCTCTGGAGCAAAGGAATGGGTGACGTTTCGGGTGGAGAACCTTCTTCAGTCTGAAGGGTCTCTGGAATTCCTTCTCCTCAGAGATGCTGCCTGTCCCGCTGAGTTCATCATTATTGACTATTGGAGTCTATTATAGTAACATAGAATATAGGTTCAGGAGTAGGCCATTCGGCCCTTCGAGCCTGCGCCGCCATTCAATATGATCATGGCTGATCATCCAACTCAGTATCCCATACCTGCCTTCTCTCCATACCCCCTGATCCCTTTAGCCACAAGGGCCACATCTAACTCCCTCTTAAATATAGCCAATGAACTGGCCTCAACTACCTTCTGTGGCAGAGTTCCAGAGATTCACCACTCTCTGTGTGAAAAATGTTTTTCTCATCTCGGTCCTAAAGGATTTCCCCCTTATCCTTAAGCTGTGACCCCTTGTCTTGGACTTCCCCAACATCGGGAACAATCTTCCTGCATCTAGCCTGTCCAACCCCTTAAGAATGTTGTAAGTTTCTATAAGATCCCCCCTCAATCTCCTAAATTCTAGCGAGTACAAGCAGAGTCTATCCAGTCTTTCCTCATATGAAAGTCCTGACATCCCAGGAATCAGTCTGGTGAACCTTCTCTGCACTCCCTCTATGGCAATAATGTCCTTCCTCAGATTAGGAGACCAAAACTGTACGCAATACTCCAGGTGTGGTCTCACCAAGACTCTGTACAACTGCAGTAGAACCTCCCTGCTCCTATACTCAAATCCTTTTGCTATGAATGCTAACATACCATTCGCTTTCTTCACTGCCTGCTGCAGTAGGTAGTGAAGAGTATAGGAGTCAGAAAGTCATGTTGCAGTTGCGTAAAACATTGGTTAGGCCGCAGCTGGTGTAATGTGTGCAGTTCTGGTCGCCCCATTACCGGAAGAATGTGCAGACGAGGTTTACCAGGGTGCTGTCTCGATTAGAGGGTTTTAGCTACAAGGAGAGGTTGGACAAACATGGATTGCTTTCTCTGGAACGTCGAAGGCTGAGAGAAAACTTGATAGAAACAGAGAAAATAGGTGTAGGAGTAGGCCATTTGGCCGTTCGAGCCAGCACCGCCATTCAATATGATCATGGCTGATCATCTAAAATTAGTAGGTACACAAAAATGCTGGAGAAACTCAGCGGGTGCAGCAGCATCTATGGAGAGAAGGAAATAGGCGACGTTTCGGGCCGAAACCCTTCTTCAGACTGATGGGGGGTGGGGGGGGAGAAGGAAGGAAAAAGGGAGGAGGAGCCCGAGGGCGGGGGGATGGGAGGAGACAGCTCGAGGGTTAAGGAAGGGGAGGAGACAGCAAGGGCTAGCAAAATTGGGAGAATTCAATGTTCATGCCATCCAGACGCAAGCAACCCAGGCGGAATATGAGGTGCTGTAATTTGCGTCCGGATGGCATGAACATTGAATTCTCCCAATTTTGCTAGCCCTTGCTGTCTCCTCCCCTTCCTTAACCCTCGAGCTGTCTTCTCCCACCCCCCGCCCTCGGGCTCCTCCTCCTCCCCTTTTCCTTCCTTCTCCACCCCACCCCCCATCAGTCTGAAGAAGGGCTTCGGCCCGAAACGTCGCCTATTTCCTTCGCTCCATAGATGCTGCTGCACCCGCTGAGTTTCTCCAGCATTTTTGTGTACCTTCGATCTTCCAGCATCTGCAGTTCCTTCTTGAACATCTAAAATTAGTATCCCGTTCCTGCTTTTCCACCCATATCCCTTGATTCTTTTAGCCCTAAGAATTATATCTAACTCTCTTGCAAATATCTAGTGAATTGGCCTCCACTGCCTTCTGTGGCAGAGAATTCCAGATTCACAACTCTCTGGGTGAAAACGTTTTTGCTCATCTCAGTCCAAAATGGCCGACCCCTTATTCTTAAACTGTGACCCCTGGTTCTGGACTCCCCCAACACCGGGATCATTTTTCCTGCATTCAGCCTGTCCAATCCCTTAAGAATTTTTTATGTTTATACGTAGATGTATATGAAATTATGAGCGACACAGTCAGAACCTTTTTCCCCAGGATGAAGAGGGCATAGGATTAATGTGAATGGGGCAAAGTTTAACTGGGATGTGTGGTACAGGTTTTGTTTTACAGAGAGTGGTGGGTGCCTGGAATGTGCGGCTAGTGGTGGAAGTGAGGCAGATACAATAGTGGCATTTTAGAGGCTTATATTTAAGCACATAGATATGCAGGGAATGGAGGGATATGGATCACAAGCAGGCAGTGGAGATTAGTTTAACTTGTAAACATCTTTGCACGGAGATTGTGGGCCGAAGGGCCTGTTTCCGCGCTGTATCTCTAAACACATTGGTCGGCCCACCGAACATTGATCCCGCGTTACATACAGTCGTACGGGAATTCTGCCTGATTGCGAGCGATGTTTGCACTTACACATGCAAAGTACTTCATTGGGGGAGCGTGTTTGCGGGGTGTTCCGAACAGTATGTGTCAGTTGCTATAGATACTCAGATAAAACATAGAACAGTACCGCACAGGACTGGGCGGCACGGTGGCGCCGCGCTACAGTTGCTGCCTTACAGCGCCAGAGACCCGGGTTCGATCCTTACTACGGGTGCTGTCCGTACAGAGTTTGTACGTTCCCCACGTGGGTTTTCTCTGGGTGCTCCAGTTTCCTCCCACACTCCCAATAAGTACTGGTTTGTAGGTTAATTGCCTTGGTAAAACTGTAAAAATTGTCCCCAGTGTGTGTAGGATAGTGTTAGTGTACGGGTGATCGCTGGTCGGCGCGGACTTGGTGAGCAGAAGGGCCCGTTTCCATGCTGGCAGAAACTGAACAAACAGGCCCTTCGGCCCACAATCTCCATGCTCAAATTAAACTAATCTTCACTGCCTGCTTGAGATCTATATCCCTCCATTCCCTGCATATTCATGTACTCACCAGCGACCCCCGCACATTAACACTATCCTACACCCACTAGGGACAATATTTACATTGACCAAGCCAAGTAACCTACATACCTGTACGCCTTTGGAGTGTGGGAGGAAAACGAAGATCCCGGAGAAAACCCATGCAGGTCACAGGGAAAATGTACAAACTCCGTACAGACAGCACCCGTAGTCGGGATCGAACTCGGGTCTCCGGCGCTGCATTCGCTGTAAGGCAGCAACTCTACCGCTGTGCCACCGTGACCACCCTGGATGGAAATGGTGTGACCTTATTTCTTAAAACATTTGATCCAAGAAATCCAATGAGCAAAATATTTCGCTTCGGCAGCTTGGATCCAATTGAGTACAAGGGTCAGGAAGTCACTTTGCAGTTGCGTAAAACATTGGTTAGGCCGCATTTGGAGTAATGTGTGCAGTTCTGGTCGCCCCATTACACTGACTTCTCTAACTTCAAGTAACCCTTGCTTTCCCTCTTTCTCTATCCCTCCCCTTCCCAGTTCTCCGACCAGTCTTACTTCTCCGACTACATATTATCTCTGTTTTCTTTGATGTGAACTTTTCCCAGCTAACAATGATCTATTCTACATTTTCCTGGATCTCCATTCCCTTTGTCCTATTTTCACACCCAACACTTCCTTATCAATCTATCTCCCTCTCCCCTGACATCAGTCTGAAGAAGGGCCTCGACCCAAAACGTCACCCATTCCTTCTCTCCAGAGATGCTGCCTGTCCCGCTGAGTTACTCCAGCATTTTGTGTCTATCTCCGGTTTAAACCAGCATCTGCAGTTCATTCCTACAGAGGATATATATCTATCTATCTATCTATCTATCTAAGGCTGACTCTGCTCACTGTCATTAAAGCAAACAAAACCCTTGTGCTCCAGTTGGCATTTATTCAGAGAATAAATGATCCCAATCTGCACATCAAAGATTCCTCTGCTGCATGTGAAACGTGGCCTTTGCATTTCTGTGAAAAAGGCCACACAGCCTTCGGTCGCTTTGGCTTGTGGCTGTTTGCATAGAGTGGGGAAGAGGGCCCTGCCTCGCCCAGCAAGAAGCATTATCTGTCTTGCCTTGTTCTGGCCATCTGCTCATTTCAGTGACCTGGCCTACACTCGAGGTCAGTGACATGCCTTCTTTGTCCTGGGATTGATTTCCTGCCGTGATCTCCACTACAGACTACTTCGGAGCAGAGATCTGGCAATGTAATGAGAATGACGAGAACTCTCTTCCAGGAACTTCCAGCCAAACACTATTACAATAGGCCATTCGGCCCATCGAGTCTACTCTGCCATTCAATCATGGCTGATCTCTGCTTCCTAATCCCATTTTCCTGCCTTCTCCTCATAACCCTTGAGACCTGGTCTAATCAAGAATTATATTATATTATACTTTCCAGGAATTCCAAGAATTCAGGAATGAGTGGGTTAGTGGATAATGAATGTTTGACGGCACTGGGCCTCAACTCGCTGGAGTTTAGAAGGTTGAGGAGGAACCTCATTGAAGCTTACAGAATAATGAAAGGCACAGAGTGGATGTGGACAGGATGTTTCCACTGGTGGGAGAGTCTAGGACCAGGGCTCATAGCCTCAGAATTAAAGGACGTTCTTTTAAAAAGGAGACGAGGAGGAACTTCTTTAGTCAGAAGGTAGTTAATCTGTGGAATTTACTGCCACAGAGAGCTGTGGAGGCCAAGTCAGTGAATATTTTTTAGGCAGAGATAGGCAAATTCTTGAGCAGAACGGGTGTCAAAGGTTATGGGGAGAGGGCAGGAAAATGGGATTAGGAGGCAGAGATCAGGCATGATTGAATGGTGGAGTAGACTCGATGGGCCGAATGGCCTAATTTTACCCCCATAAATTGTGAAATTTACTTTACTTTAGAGATACTTCGTGGAAACAGTCCCTTCAGTCCACCAAGTCCGGCCGACCAGCAATTGTCCCGTACTCCAGTATACTACTACAGTACACTACACAGTAGTACACTACACAGTAGCACACTACTCACTAGCGACAATTTACTATTTTTACAGTAGCCAACTAACAACAAACCGGTACATCTTTGGAGTGTGGGGGGGGGGGGGGGGGTGGGGGGGAATGGAACACCCGGAGAAAACCCATGCAGGTCACAGGGAAAAAGTATAAAACTCTGCACAGGCAGCATCCATAGTCAGGATCGAAGCCGGATCTCTGGCGCTGTAAGGCAGCAACTCTACTGTGCCTCAGGGTTCCTTTCCCAAAACCACCTGCAAGACGTCTTATCTAAAAAACCCAGTGACTGTATCCTCGCACAGCAGATATTTGAAATACCTTCTATACGGTTTCATCAAACGCATAGTGGATTACACAAGGTTTCTTGTTTTATAAACTTCTTATTGAATGTAATCTGATCTTTATAGCCAAAGATACAACCCCCAGGATTCACAGCATGAGATTATTACCAATTAACAAACCCAGGCGAAAAACTCTCCTAATCTAAACAGACTTTTGTGTGAAGTGGGTTTCACAGAGTCTCTCAAGTGTTCTAGTTGAGCAGATTAGTTTAGTTTAATAGTTGATGTAAATCTTAAATATTGGCACTTAATGTAAAGCAACTATCACTGAATGTCACTGGAATGCCCAGAGCCACATGGTAAACCCTGAAGTGTGTGTGTGTGTGTTTGAGAGAGTGAGAGAGTGAGTGAGAGAGAGAGAGAGAGAGAGAGAGAGAGAGAGAGAGAGAGAGAGACGGAGAGAGAGAGTGTGTGTGGTGTGTATATGTAAGAGAGAGAGTGAGGGAGAGAGAGAAAGGAGGGAGAGAGAGCAAGACGCTCCAGAATAGGGAGCGCTGAGCCTTTTGAGCCGCACGAGAGTGCGAAAAGCTTACTCTCTCTCCCGTTCCTATCTCTCCAACGGAGTGATATATCAGAAGATCGTCAACATAGTGATGTGAGATAAAAAGTGATTTCCACAACTTGAGTGACTGAGATACTCTTCACTCTTTGCACCCTTCTGCATTTCTAAAAGCAGAATCTAGCTCGACGTCTATGATTAACAATAACCCGATGCTGTTGCTTGATGATAAAGATTTATCACCACCCTGCTCATCCAAGCCTTTACAGGCGGTGGCTAAACATTAGCCGCTGTGGTGAGCCTCTGCAAATTGGCTAATTTTTAGACCCAAAATACCACAATACATTACCTTGCTGTTAAATAAAATCAGGCGGTGAAGCTGCCTCCACTGAAGGCTATCGGCTTCCTGAAATAACTCCAGAATGCGCAAATACTTTCCAAGGATGCCACACAGATAATCCTAAACATCGTGATAAGTCTTAGATATACGACTTTTAGGTAGGCAGATGGAAGTGTAAGGAATAGAGGGATATGAATTATGTACAGGCAGATGAGATTGGTTTAACTTGGCATCATGTTCAACACGAACATGATGGGCCGAAGGGCCTGTTCCTGTGCTGTACTTTTCTATGTTCTATGATAGGGTGAGTTCCACGTAAAAATCTCCGAGCTCTTTACATATGAGAGAGGAAGATATCTCCTTTAAGTTGACAAGAGAAGAAGGCAGTGGCAACACCAAGCACACGATTAGAGTTTGCGTTCAGTTTATTGTCACGTGTACCAAGGTACAGTGAAAAGCTTCTGTTGTGTGCTAACCAGTGCTATAATGAGAGATGGGGTTTTGAAAAGACATGGATGCTTAACTTCCAATTGTGATTGGGCAAAGAGCCAGAGCGACATGAGAAATAACCTTCGCTAAGAGGTTGTCACGACCTGGAATATGGTGGACGAAGAGTAAATCGTTGCTTCCAAAAGAGATCGTTGCTGGGGAGGATTAAAAATCTATTTACAGGGCCTGACGGGCTGGTCCGAGATGGGAGCAGCACCGGTTTGATGGGCCGAATGGTCTCTTTCCATGCTGTGAGGATTCTTGCGTTCCGCTAGCGCCTTATGACATAATTGGCCATTTCAATCCACCTCATTCTCAATGCACTGAATGCACCGACCTAAAACGTCACCCACCCCTTCTCTCCAGAGATGCTGCCTGACCCGCTGAGTTACTCCAGCATTTTGTGTATGTCTTTGGTATAAGCCAGCATCTGTAGGTCTTTGTTTCTGCACTGAATACGAAGTGTATTCACTGTTTTAATGGGGGCAAACATGCCCGTTGACTTAGTCATCAAGAAGTCTATGAAATGAGATGATTGTTCGGCAACTTTTTCTGAGGGCAGTGGTTGAAATAATGTTTGTGACCATGACACCAGGACAACCCCAGACTAGTTTGCATCGTCATGTTACCCCCCCTCCTCGTGAGCGGTAACAAGCCACACAACAAGGGCAGCACGGTGACGCAGCGGTAGAGTTATTGCCTTACTACGCCAGAGAGCATGGTTCGATCCTGACTATGGTTGCTGTCTGTATGGAGTTCGTACGTGTATGAGGCAACTACAGATGCTGGTTTAAACCGAAGATAGACACAAAATGCTGGAGTAACTTTGGAGAGAAGGAATGGGTGACGTTCTCTCCAGAGATGCTGTCGGTCCTGCTGAGTTACTCCAACATTTTGTGTCTATGTGGAGTTTGTACGTTCTCCCCGTGACCGCGTGGGTTTTCTCTGGGTGCTCTGGTTTCCTCCCACATGCCAAAGACGTACAGGAATGTAGGATAATTGGCTTGGTGTCGTTGTAAATTGTCCCTAGTGTGTGTAGGATAGTGTTAGTGTGCAGGGATCGCTGGTTGGCACGGACTTGGTGGGCTGAAGGGCTTGTTTCCTCGCTGTATGTCTAAACTAAACTACACTCTGAAGGGTAGGGTGAACTGGAGGGAGAGCTTGCAAGAATTGGATTCCCCTGAATAAGTCCATTTGTAAAAGACTGGATGGATTCAATGTTAAGTAAATAGCCAGAAGATGAAAGATTTAAGGACTGAGCCCCACGCAATTTTTCTCTCCAAATCAGAGCCTTTGGAAGCAAGCCAATAGATGAAAAGAAAGCCCAGATAGGGAGAAAAAACAAAGATCTTGCGAGACCAGAACTGAAAATAAATCGCATTCTTATCTATCGCATAACCTTACATGGAGCAGAGATACAACCTTGTATCAGCTTTGTAATAAAAATGGCAAGAACTTGGAATTGAGATTTGGTTTGAGTTCCAATCAACAGGCAGGTGAAAATGCCCAGAAGAAATGAATATTCCCTTTCAATCTTCCCTCATCCAATGATGTAGGAATTGCTGGTACACAAAAGTGCTGGAGAAACTCAGCGGGTGCAGCAGCATCTATGGAGCGAAGGAAATAGGCGACGTTTCGGGCCGAAGCCCTTCTTCAGTAGGAATTGCTTCCTCGTTAGAGGAAGGGTTCCAAACGACAGAGGCGTTTGGTGTGTTGCAGAAGCAATTATTCTTCACACAGCGAGCTGAGGGGGGAACACTTTGATGTCAGCTGCAGCCTTATCTAATGCTGACGGTACATTAAATCATTGCCGAAAGAGAGAAATGTTAAAGGGCACAGTGAACGAGCCATGTTTGCTCCTGTGTCACTGATTGCAGACCCGTTGAGATAAGACCACTTGCCACCAAAGACATAATGCTGGAGTAACTCAGTGGGTCAGGCAGCATCTCCTGCTGCCAATGCGTGGCAATACTTGATTGCAAGTTTCCACTCGTTCAGTTCAGTTGGTTATGAATTCAGGTTGTCAGAGGTTATGGGGAGAAGGCAGGAGAATGGGGTTAGGAGGGAGAGATAGATCAGCCATGATTGAATGGCGGTGTAGACTTAATGGGCCAAATGGCCTAATTCTACAACCCATCACTTATGAGTTCAGCTTAGTCTTATTGTCACGTGTACCGAGGTCCAGTGAAAGGTTTTTGTCACGTGCTAGCCAGTCAGCGGAAAGACAACACATGATGCAAGGTAAAGCCAGTAAAGTCATATCAAAGACAGTCCGAGGGTCACCAATGTGGTGGATGGTAGTTCAGGACTGCTCTCTAGTTGTGCTCTCTAACACCCTCCAGCAGGGGTCGCTAGACAGCTATCAGGAAACGGGAACTCAAAGGCTGCAGATGCAAGAAGCTGTTTAAAGGCGCTACATAAATGCATGTTTCTGTTGTTGGCTTCTCCTTCTCTAGCCCTGCAACATTTATGTTGTGATGGCTGCTATCACAGCCCTGGCGGCTAAGGTCAGATGGAGGAGCACAAACCAGTAAGTGGAACCCAGGGCAGCTGCAAGCTTCTGCTACATTCAAGTCATTGGGAAAAGTTTTCCCAGTTCTTACATTTTAATGATGCTATTTGACGAGAATTCAACAAATCATTCCACATCGCATGGTAACATAATTGTAAATTGACTTAAACGATCAAAAAAAAAAGTGAAATTGTCAAAATGTAAACTGCCAAATCGGATTGACAATTAGCATCACCTAAAGCTGTGGACTGAGACATGTAGAAGCTAGAACAGAACAGCACTGGAACAGACCCTTCAGCCCACAATGCCTGTGCCAAACAGGATGCCAAGTTGAACACATTTTCTCTGCCTGTATGCGATCCATATTCATCTATTCATTAGCCTATCCAAAAGCCTCTTAAGTGCCACTATCATATCTGCCTCTGACACCCCAAGAAAACGGTGGTTGCCTGGATGTGTATGATCTTAAATGATCCTTGTGTGTGAGAGGGCAACTATGCCAATGTACCACTTCAGTGTCTGGCTATTAAGTGCTCCTGGACTGCCCACGACCACAATGGGTCAAAATCAAAGTTTTCCCCCTATTGATAGCTCACTTCCATGTTGAATCTACCAAATCAATGCACACAGCCTCTCATCCGAATTAAATTATTTTCTTCCTGCCTCACCTCTACTGGGTATTGATCCACTGCTCGCCAAAGATACCATTATTACAAGTGCCTGAAGGTGGTGCGGTGAGATGGCATCCCAGCTGAACCCAATCTTACATCCACTTAATATCCAAACACACATGCTTGGCCCCGTTCCGCACACCCCTCCATGGCACCAGTACAGCCAGATAGACACAAAATGCTGGAGTAACTCAGCGGGACAGGCAGCATCTCTGGAGAGAAGGAATGGGTGACGTTTCGGGTCGAGGCCCTTCTTCAGACTGAGTTACTCCAGCAACTGCACACACACACACACATCAGGACAGCAAGCGTTTTTGCCCATCCCCTCCCATCCAATATCAGCTAACTCAGTGAAACCCAGGGCCTTCTCCCAAGCCTCTACAGATCTGTGCACATCTGAAATGTAGACAAAAGTGCTGGAGAAACTCAGCGGGTGCAGCAGCATCTATGGAGCGAAGGAAATAGGCAACGTTTCGGCCCGAAACATTGCCTATTTCCTTCGCTCCATAGATGCTGCTGCACCCGCTGAGTTTCTCCAGCACTTTTGTTTATCTTCGATTTTCCAGCATCTGCACTTCCTTCTTAAACACATCTGAAATGTGTTTGGTACTGTGTTTACTCAGCACAATGAGGGAAACTAAAGAGCAAACACTACACAAATATAGTGGCCCCTCTGCCACAAAGGTGTGCCTGAAAGAATCAAACCCTGTTGGTGTGATTCAAGGAGAAACTGCCATGATGTAAGATCACTTTTGAGATCCCAGTGTTCTCTCCCTGCATCCGTGTATCCCTTTATTATCACCACCTCTTCCCCAGCCAACAATGGGCCATTATAGGCTCCACCCTTCCTTGGTCATCTGTTGCTGGCCCAGATTTGTTCTGGCCTTTTCCCACCTCCAGTTCTCTCTCCCCTACACTCTCATTATACAGAAGGATCCCGACCCGAAATGCCATTCTTCCATCCTTTTTCTCCATAGATGCTGCCTGACCCGCTGAGCTACTCCGGCACTTTGTGTCTATCCTCCTACCTTCACCGGATGTTCCCGCCGTTGTGATGAGGTGTTGCGGCTCTCTATGGCATCTCGTGCTTTGTTGAAATGGCCGCTGAGCGCCAACGGGCTGTCTTTCCCACAAGCACGTCAGACTCAGCCCCCTCCGTCCACCATTTAAACACACAATCGCCCAAAAGGTGGACCAAGGGACGGCTGCCCGACATATTTTTATCTGATAAAGTAGATGGAACTACAATATTCACAGCCATTCGTTACAGCATTGGTTGGTGTCCTACATAACGGTCAAGGGAATTCCGCGAGTGGCTTTAAAAATTGAGAAAAGGAAGATGTGACTATTGACAGTTAAATTCTGAGCCAGATTAACCAACCCAGATTAATTCAATCTCATGGTAATAACTTGTCACTTGGCCATCCTCGCATACAGAATTGCCTTCTGGCATTTTGGTTTTGTTCTTTCCTGGCTTCTCTCTCCTACATGTTACATATTAACCCTTTCAGGACTAATGGCGGTAATGCAGCTGGCTATGCGGGTACAAGGAACTGCAGACGCTGGTTTGCACAAAAGGACAGAGTGCTGGAGTAACGCAGCGGGTCAGCGGGAAGTTGCTGCCTGACCCCTTGAGTTACTCCAGCACTTTCTGTCCTTTTGCACAGAATATTCTTTTGTTCCAAAAGCCCCTAATAAAGGATGTCGGCAGTTGCCATATATTTTCTTCCAATGATCATCCACTGTTTAATACTGAAAAAGCATTTACAAAGTGACAAACCATATTGCAAAGACTTATCTAATAAAAACGTTAAAATATCCTGCAGATAGACACCAAATGCTAGAGTAACTCAGTGCGGACAGGCAGCATCTCTGGATAAAATACCATTCATCATACATAGTTAGATTTTCTCTAAATAAAACTCGTTATTCAGCCTCTGGAAGGCTGCTTTCAACTAACTGTACACTAACAAGGGTCGTTTTCTTTTCTGAGGTGCGTCACTCTCCGATTCTGTGATTCCTCAGCCACTTTCCAAACACACACACACACACACTGTGTAAGCTGTTACCCGGTTAATTATTCATTTACCAGCTCAGCTCAAAGCAGCACATGCCATTAATCTCGGCTGCCCCAAACTGTCGCGTTTTTGTGACTACCACGGCAGTATTTTTCTTCCACACACACACATGCCTTTTTTTTTTCCTGCTTACACTGCACAACATTCACTTCTCTGCACTGCCTGTAAATGTGTACAATATTGCAGAAAGAGTCTCACAGGAGTGCACTGTACATCAGGAAGAATGGCATTCTGTGTAATCAGGAGGTTGAATACTACACTGGGGAGTTGAAATATGCTGAGCAGAGTAAATAGGTCTCCTCCAACACTGAGCTGCCTTTTTACCAGTTGCTTAACATATATTTTCCAGCACATAATGCATGAATGATGCCGCTTTTGAAATTTTAACAAGGTATATAGGTGCAAACGAAAAAACCCCCCAGAATATTTTAGCATCAATTGGTAGGCCATTTCATTATTCCATTGAAAATACTAGCCCCTTTTAATAAACTCTATATTTTCCACTTGATTTTCACAGTTCTGCTGTTAACTTTGTATTATTTTTAACTTTCATTCAATATTTAAACTGCGTTTTTAAAATTCAATGAAAAGAACAGTGAACATCACATAGCATACCACCCTCTATTAACTCCAAACGCGTACACTGAAACCTATGCTCTATATACCCCCTTTCCAGGTATTTAAGGTGATTTATTGAGCATTTGTAGCGGTTCGCGACCCTTGCAACATCTGCATTTTCTCTTGCTTTGCAACACATGAAAGCCAAAGCGCTGAAAAGCGTGCAGTTCCCGTTCAGTCTACCCGCGATGAGACATCGCCAAGTGCCCGCCTGTGAAGCTAATTTGCAGCCCCCAACCCGGGCTGGTTAGACCGAGGGCTCTCAGTGCGTTGGCCAGCAGTACCCCAACGGGTGACTATTAGAAAGAGGCTATGTTGCCTATTGCTATATGGTGGCAAAGTTACACACAACCAATTGACGTTCAAAGCAGCGGGTTTTCCCCAACAGTGTTCCGCACTTTTGCCCAGCACAAGACTGTTAATACCAAAGATTATGGTTAATACATTCCTCCTCTACAACTAAGGGCACAGCCGAAACAGCGTTAACTTGATCACTGCGCGAACAGCAGGCCGTGGGGGAGGAAGAGACTCAGCGAGATGTTTGCTTAATTCAATGCATCTAATGATTTAATGCTATTGACGGGATATGCATTATATCCAGAGATTTGGAAATGCTTATTTTTTAAAATAAAGACAATCAAACAGTTTGCAATAGATTCCCCAAACGGATGCATTCATTAAAGGGCATGGCTTCAAGAGGCCGACGATGAGCAAGTGTTCTTTGCAAAGACAGGTATTAATTTGTTCTTTATATCTCTCTATCACCTCTTGTTTCCCTCTCCCCCGACTCTCAGTCTGCAGAAGGGTCTCGGCTCGAAACGGTACCCATTCCTTCTCCCCAGAGGTGCTGCCTGACCCGCTGAGTTGCTCCAGCATTTTGTTTTGGTCTATCCTCGGTGTAAACCAGCATCTATCTGCAGTTTCTTTCCTACACACTGCTTTCTCTCCACCGCTGCCTGTCTGCGACTTTAAAAATAAACAACGACTTGGCACAATGTTGCCGCTGGAAGGGCAAAACAAACGCGACTAACATTTTGTCAAGTGGCCGTGGTATTTACTGGGGGAATGCAAAACGACATGAAAATTAAGTACATTCCCAGAATGTTTCTTCCCTTTTGCTCACAACGTTAAATCCTTTTCAACCCTGCAAGTCGGCGACGTGGGGACCGAGGGACTCTAGATAACTAACGTTGGACACAAAATGCTGGAGTAACTCAACGGGACAGCCTGAAGAAGGGTCTCGACCCGAAACGTCACATATTCCTTTCCCCTCCCCAGAGATGATGCCTGTCCCGCTGAGTTACTCCAGCATTTTGTGTCCATCTTCGGTGTAAACCAGCATCTGCAGCTCCGTCCTTCCTACACGGCTCAGATGACCAGTTGTGTAGATGGTGTTTTAAGCGTTCGCTGCAACGTGACAGGCATACATACTAATGCTGCAAGCTATTGGATGGGAAGGCAAATCCTAGTGGCAAAGTCATATTCACTTAATGCCTAAGACAGCCACAAAATGCTGGAGTAACTGAGCGGGTCAGGCAGCATCTTTGGAGTAAATGGAATAGGTGACGTTTCGGGTCGAGACCCTTCTTCAGACTACTCCAGTCAGGGCAAAGGGAAACGAGAGATAAAGACTGTGATGTAGAGGGGTATGCAAAACCCGACAGGGCAGGCATATCTCACATTGTCAGGGTTGTGGGAGTCACGGATGGAGGGTCGCTTTCAGTTGAAAACTTACTTTTTTGCCAAAAATAAACTGGAAATTGCCAGTCGGTTTCCAGTTTCCAATGCGAACTGCCTTCTCTAACGTTCAGCAAACAGATCAATGGGGGGTGGGAGGTGGGGGGGCTCCAGCCCCCGTGTGGGCACGGATCATGCGAGAGCCGCTCACACATTAAAGTTAATTATTGCCCAGTGCTTGTGTGCAGCGCTGGCCAGCCACACTCTCTGCAAGGTATCCGGGTTTGTTTGCACGGCAGAGGTGCATGGGGTGACGCCAACAAAATAAATACCAAACGCGGCTCCAAAAAAAAAAAAAGCCCATTGCTGCTGCTGTCCAGCCTAAAAAAAATATCGGCTCTCCGATTACTGAAGGGCTTGGATCAAATGGAGGGGGAAAAAATGATGCACACTTAAAGTTTCGACCGCCGGTGGTAACTTTATATTCCAGGGCCTTTGCTGAACTATTTTTTCTGCGTGTTGGTTTGCGACCAGTAGGATTCAGCTAGGTCTGGGGAACTCGACCCATTAGAACACGATTTGTATGTATGTGTGTGTGTGTGTGTGTGTGTGAGAGAGAGATCTATATAACTCATATAATATATATATAGAGCTATAAAACGTTTATGTACACACACAATCCCCTCCTCGCCTTAGTCAGGGGGACCATGAAACAACATCTATCTCTGCCTTTTTCTTTGCAATCTACCCTTTCCTCCCGGGTGCAGGAAACGTGCTGTAATTTCGCAGCTCCCAACCTCCTCCACACGCCAATCTGTCTCCATATATTATACCTCCCTAATTGGCTGATAGCTCCCACCTCAAGGAAACACTTCACAGACCCTTGCTCCAATGCTAAGCAAACGGCTGATCTTTTGCATCTCACCCCCACCCCACTTTGCTAAAACTAAACCGGACAGGGAGAAAGAAAGTGATAATTAAAAAAAACGAACCTTTTACTGACCGAAAAGGAGGCAACAAAAACTTGTTTTCAAGTCTTTTTAAAAGTGCCAATTCCGACTCGCTCAGCAATGCCTTGCTTGTGTCCTCGCTGTAGAGTTGAAGGGGGGTTTCTCCAGCGGTTTCAAGAAGCGATGAAAAAACAGCTCGGAATATTCAAGTCATTTGTAAATCCAGCATGAAACCCAGAAATGAAAACTCGCGGCTGATTGTCAACGACTGCAGAAACTGCAACACTCCTGAATTCAGTTCAGGAGCCGGTCCTGTGCCTGTAGTAAACAATCCTTCGCTTACCAGTTTATGCACCTTTTCTTTACCATTTTGTTTTGGGCTTTTAGTTTTGCATTCACTCTACTTGGTTTCTTCACAGGGCTCGCGGTTTTTTTTTTTAGCAGAATGAATCCTCCCCGTTTGCCCAGCGCTGTTTCTTGTCTTCAGAGTGTCTGTCCCTGGGCAGTCAGTCGCGAGTATCAGGAGTATATTTCTTCCAGTGTCTGTGTGTGGTGGGGGGTGTACGCTGTTTCTCCAGAGGTGCTGCTTTGGCTCCCTCGCTCGCTCGCTCCCATGTGCCGTCTCAGTGCTTTCAGTTTGCTGACTGCTGTGTACGAACGAGTGTGTGAAGGTTTGGCTCCGAGACCTGAACTGCCAGCGAAGAGCCAGTGGCAGAACTGGAGTGAGAGAGGGGGAGAGAGAGAAAGAGAGAAAATTAAGGGGGATCAGATTTCAGTCTCCGGAGCTCTCCGCAATGACGCTCAGAGTGAGCAGTGTTGTGGGAGGGAAACGCGATTCAAACCACCAACTACATCCAGCGCCCAGCTCCTCCCTCCCTCCCTCTGTGCTGTCGGCGCTGCTACTCGTTGAGAACAACTGATACAATCACTTACACTATCTTTTCTCCGAAAGAAAGTTCCACTTTGTCCAGTGTCTCCCCGTAATCTCCATCTGCGCAGATTCCAATCGCATTCAAAGCAACGTGGCTTCCAGTTAATGTATCAGCAAAACGTTGATTTAAGAGAAACACTCAACAAAAAAAAAACACAGGAATATTTGTCAAACTTGTTCAAAAGTCCACGCAGAAAGCCTGGAATATCTACTACAGTTAAGAAAGTTACACTGAACTAAAATAAAGCTTCCAAGATCAGTGGACCTTGAAATCGGGCCAGGGTTTCCACACTGGGCGCGATTGCGGTCAAAATCCACTCGAAATTGCACCCATTGCTTCACAGTTCAAGTCTCCGCTAAGATTCATCTGCACGGTCACACACACACACACACGTCAAAGCGGCCGCGAACCAGCGCCGAGCGCAAACGTGTCCTTTTCAGTTCCTTCTCTGTATTTAAGAATGGCTAGAAGCGGCTCCAAGCACCAACAATCAAGTCGTTTTAATTAAAGTGGCAACAACTCGACTTCACATCACTTGAAATGAACAAACTTATCAACCACTATAGGGTGGACTGGACTTGATTCTGTACGATGCTTCACTGAAAACTGGTGTCAGCGTTTAAAACCCCCTGATTTTTGTTTGGCCGCTGTTTCTAGGCGAATGGCAACAATATTACTGTCTACAATGAATGTAAAACTGGCACAGCCTGCTGCTTCAGGAGTCCCTACGCCTGTTTAGTGTTCAAAATATGCACGGATTTCGAGCAGATTGCGACGATTGATAATTGCATTAACAATTATAATTTGGAATTAGCTTTCCAGTTTAACTGGAAGGGAGTTGGCCGGCGACAGAAATTATGTTGCAACCACCTTCGGTAAAAATACTGCTGCTGACAAAATATAGCAAGCAGCGTAGAGGGCAGCACAGTCAGTGTATGTTGATAATGTGTTCCACACCCACTCTTAATACAATACCTACTAAATGAGACTCGTGTGGACGTATCTCCTGATGTGTCACCGCTGATGACTCTCTTCTAAGTGCTTGTCCAAGAAACATCTGCTGAAACAACAGGGGGTTTTGATCCCACATTGACCCGGTCCTCCTGTTCCCGCAGCCCACCCGCTGATAACACATCAGCTGATATCATACCTGCTGATGTGGTGTCCATTGTATGCCTTCCACCATAGAAAAACGTTCACAGGTTCTAAGAGCAGAATGAGGCCATTCGGCCCCCATCAAGTCTACTCCACCATTCAATCATGGCTGATCTCCCTTTCCCTCTCTACCCCATTCTTCTGCCTTCTCCCCATGACCCCTGACACCCGTACTCATCACCAATCTATCAATCTCACCTTAAAAATATCCATTAACAAAAAGCCAGTCCCTTCTAGGATATCCCACCTGATGTGACAAACCCCCCACAGACCACAATGTGACAGTAAACATGATTTAAAAATAATAATTTAGGTTGATTAAGTCAAGATGTTGTCAAACTGGAAAGAGCGCAGAGATGATTTACGAGGATGTTGCCAGGACTCGAGGGCCTGAGCTATAGGGAGAGGTTGAGCAGGCAATGATTTTATTCCTTGGAGCGCAGGAGGATAAGGGATGATCTTACAGAGGCGTACAAAATCTTGAGAGGAATAGATCGGGTAGACGCACAGGATCTTTTGCCCGGAGTAGGGGAATCGAGAACCAGAGGACATAGGTTTAAGGTGACGGGGAAAGATTTAATAGTTACCCTATAGGAATAGGGTAACTTTTTAATACAAAGGGTGGTGGGTGTATGGAACGAGCTGCCAGAGGAGGTAGTTGAGGCGGGTACCATCGCAACGTTTAGGAAACATTTAGACAGATACGTGGATAGGACAGATTTAGAGAGATGTAGGTCAAACGCAGGTAGGTGGGACATGTTGGTTGGTGTGGGCAAGTTGGGCTGAAGGGCTCTACCAGTCTGTGACTAGTCAAGGAGGGAGTTCTCTACCAACCTATTCAACTAGAAAATGGTGCACATATACAAGAAAACAGGGTATGGAAGGGAGGGACCAAAAGTCTGTAACAGTCCATGATGTTTTAAACAACTTAAAGATTTTATTTTAACACTTTGCCAAAGAATACCACTTTTTTTTTTAAGAGCTTTAAGTGAACATTGCAGATTTTTTCATTGCATTCCAGATTCCTGTGCTAATGAAGGACAATAAATGATAGAGCGTTGAATTTCATGAATCATATCTGTCACAGGCATTGTTTCACAGAACAAAGGACATAGAACAGTACAGCACAGGTACAGGCCCTTCAGCCCAACATGATGCCAAGATCAACTGAGCTCATCTGCCTGCAGATGGTCCATATCTCTCCATTCCCTGCGTATCTATGTGCCTTTCTAAAAGATTCATCAATGTTATTATCATACCTGCCCCTGGCAAAACGTTCCAGGCACCTCCGTGTAAAGAAAGATTGCCCCGCACTTCTTTAAACTTTCACCTTAAAGCCACACCCTCTAGTCTTGGGCGTTGCCACCCTGAGAAATGGTTCTGACTGTCTTCCCTATTTATACTTCTCATAATTTTATATACTTCTATCAGGGATCATGAATTATTAAAGCAATAAATAATTCATGTCAATTCCACGCGGCACAGCATTAGAGTTGCTGCCTTATGCTTCTGTTATAGAAACATAGAAACATAGAAATTAGGTGCAGGAGTAGGCCATTCGGCCCTTCGAGCCTGCACCGCCATTCAATATGATCATGGCTGATCATCCAACTGAGTATCCCGTACCTGCCTTCTCTCCATACCCTCTGATCCCCTTAGCCACAAGGGCCACATCTAACTCCCTCTTAAATATAGCCAATGAACTGGCCTCGACTACCCTCTGTGGCAGAGAGTTCCAGAGATTCACCACTCTCTGTGAAAAAAGTTCTTCTCATCTCGGTTTTAAAGGATTTCCCCCTTATCCTTAAGCTGTGACCCCTTGTCCTGGACTTCCCCAACATCGGGAGCAATCTTCCTGCATCTAGCCTGTCCAACCCCTTAAGAATTTTATAAGTTTCTATAAGATCCCCTCTCAATCTCCTAAATTCTAGAGAGTATAAACCAAGTCTATCCAGTCTTTCTTCATAAGACAGTCCTGACATCCCAGGAATCAGTCTGGTGAACCTTCTCTGCACTCCCTCTATGGCAATAATGTCCTTCCTCAGATTTGGAGACCAAAACTGTACGCAATACTCCAGGTGTGGTCTCACCAAGACCCTGTACAACTGCAGTAGAACCTCCCTGCTCCTATACTCAAATCCTTTTGCTATGAAAGCTAACATACCATTCGCTTTCTTCACTGCCTGCTGCACCTGCATGCCCACTTTCAATGACTGGTGTACCATGACACCCAGGTCTCGCTGCATCTCCCCTTTTCCTAGTCGGCCACCATTTAGATAATAGTCTGCTTTCCTGTTTTTGCCACCAAAATGGATAACCTCACATTTATCCACATTATACTGCATCTGCCAAACATTTGCCCACTCACCCAGCCTATCCAAGTCACCTTACACTCCTAGCATCCTCCTCACAGCTAACACTGCCTCCCAGCTTAGTGTCATCTGCAAACTTGGAGATATTGCCTTCAATTCCCTCATCCAGATCATTAATATATATTGTAAATAGCTGGGGTCCCAGCACTGAGCCTTGCGGTACCCCACTAGTCACTGCCTGCCATTGTGAAAAGGACCCGTTTACTCCTACTCTTTGCTTCCTGTTTGCCAGCCAGTTCTCTATCCACATCAATACTGAACCCCCAATGCCGTGTGCTTTAAGTTTGTACCACTTAGGAAACCTGAACGGAACCCTCTGGAGACTTTGCGCCCCACCCAAGGTTTCCGTGCGGTTCCTGGAGGTTTTTATCAGTCTCCCTACCTGCTTCCACTACCTGCAACCTCCGGCAACCACCTGCAACCTCCGGGAACCGCACGGAAACCTTGGGTGGGGCGCAAAGTCTCCAGAGGTTTCCGTTCAGGTTTCCTAAGTGGGACAGGGGCATTTACGGCACCAGAGACCTAGGTTCGATCCTGACTACAGGTGCTGTCTGTACGTTCTGTTGTGCGTTCTCCCTGTGACCACGTGGGTTTTCTCCGGGTACTCCGGTTCCTTCCCACACTCCACAGGCGTACAGGTTTGTGGGTTAATTGACTTCGGTAGAGATTGTAAATTATCCCTAGTGTGTAGGGTAGTGCTAGTGTGCGGGGATCGCTGGTCAGCGTGGACTCAGTGGGTCGAAGGGCCTGTCTCTCTAAATCAAACTGGTCATACTAATGCCACAGTAATCAAATTGTATTAAAATAGTCTGATGAACTGTGAATACTTTCCTTGATCGTAAGTGTTAAGAGTGGTGGCCGTACCCAGGATGAATATAAGAGACAGTTTTGAAATGATCCACCAATGATCCAAGTTATGAGCTTGATATGCAACTGGAGAATTCACCCGGCAGAGTGTAGCCACAATGTGCAATGGTCAAACAGCTTGGGGCAAAACAGATTGTAAATAACAGTTCACTGTTCCTCAAAATCAATGCAGATGGCCCCTGCCACCACGCAAATCAAACACTCCTCCGCTGAGGTTGTTTGCAACATCAGGCAAAGGACGAAAGGCATTCAAGCCACTGCCGTCGTTCAAACGACTCATTCCTCTTCTCACTAAAATAAAGTCGTCCCAGTGAATGGATCGAGACCCAATCTTACCTCGACAAAAAAAAATTAACGGACAATTAAAAAATTAAAACCAGATAGCACTGGGTTTTTTTTGGGGAGGATGAATGGGAATGGGGGGGGTGGAAAAATAATGAATGAATGCGGTTTAATTTGCCCGTACTTTTTCTTTGTCTGAGCACACAATGGGTAAAGCCTAATTAGCCAGACTACTGTGAGCAGACAGTGTCTCTGCCTGCAGATGAAGGGGGTGCGTGAGATGGCAATACCATCAACAGAGAGGGAATGAGAGGGGAGAGTGTCACAAACAGCTTGGCATTAAAACTCCGAGCTGCCATCAAATGACAGCTTTACAGGCTCCCCGACAATGAAGAGAGGCTTTGCATTAATGGACAGATTGATGAGCCTAATTCAGGCAGCTCCGCTTCCCTGACCCCCCCCTCCCCGCCCCCTGCCGCTCCACCGAGCATTGGCCCATGTCTTTCTTTCCCCCCTTCCACATTATTCCGGCGGGCTGAATAAACTTATCAGCCACAGTAACTCCATTCTGAGGACTGAGGAACACCTTTGTGACACCCGCAGAAGAAAGGCGCTGCTTTGCAAGACAAAGGCTCCCCATAATCTCCTCATTGTCCCTCATTAGGATGGCAGAAGCTGCCTAATTGGAAAGTTATAAGATCCAACTAATACTCCTTAAATTAACCTGCTGAGTAATAAAGAAATCTCTCTCAACCCAAATACATATGTGACAGGGTTAACACATAGCCTTTGTTTGTAAACTCCACACACCCCTATCCTCTCCACCCCTGCTTTCTCCCTGCCTGAAGACATAGTGATTGAATGTTTAGGTGTTTTTACATTGCAGCGGGACTGCCGGTGACTCACAAGTATAAATTAAGTGGCCTCCACCGGATCCAGGGCGCAGGACAAAAAGGACAACATTGTCTTGTGCTTATCGTGTGATGAATTAATCGGGACATCGCACCCTGCTTTGTGTCTATTTTTCGGAGCCAAACCTTCCACACGCACAGCAGCCACAAGTTGCACAGCAAAGTTCCACAAATGAAAGTCAATTAACCTGCTTGCGTTCGATTACCATGGCACTAGAATGCCAGGCAACAGGTTTTGACAATCCAATTTAACAGTCCAATTTTAATACGTCAGGCAAATGACAGCATCGTTCTCCCTCATTACTCTGCCGATCGGTCGGCATAGATTTCATTCTGATATCCTGGAATGGGGTGATAAAGGGCGTTCGTTTGGGAAGGAGATGAGGAGAAATCTCTTTAGTGAATCTGTGGAATTCTTTGCCACAAAATGCTGTGGAGATGAGGTCAAGTCAGTGGATATTTTTAAGGCAGAGATAGATAGATTCTTGATTACTACGGGTGTCAGAGGTTATGGGGAGAAGGCAGGAGGATGGGGTTAGAAGGGAGAGATAGATCAGCCATGATTTAATACAGAAAAGTGTGAGGTGTTGCATTTTGGGATGTCGAACTAGGGCTGGGACCTACATAGTAAATGGTAGGCCTCTGGGTAGTGTTGTAGAGCAGAGGGATCTAGGAGTACAGGTGCATGGTTCCTTGAAGGTTGAGTCGCAGGTAAATAAGGTGATCAAAAAAGCTTTGGGACTTTGGCCGTCATCAGTATTGAGTGTAGAGGTTGGGAGGTCATGCTGCAGTTGTATAACACGTTGGTGAGACCCCATTTAGAATATTAGAGATAGACACAAAATGCTGGAGTTACTCAGTGGTCTAGGCAGCATCTCTCGAGAGAAGGAATAGATGACGTTTCGGAACGAGACCCTGCTTCAGAATATTGTGTTCAGTTCTGGGCACCATGTAATAGGAAAGATATTTTCAAGCTTGAAAGGGTTGAGAAAAGATTTACGAGGATGTTGCCAGGACTAGAGGGTGTGAGCTATAGGGAGAGCTTGAGTGGCTGGGTCTCTATTCCATGGAGCGCAGGAGGATGAGGGGAGATCTTATAGAGGTGTATAAAATCATGAGAGGAATAGATCGGGTAGATGCACAGAATCGAGGGCCGGGGGACGTAGATTCAAGGTGAAGGGGAAAAGATTAAATAGGAATCCGAGGGGTAACTTTTTCACACAAAGGGTGGTGGGTGTATGGAACAAGCTGCCAGAGGAGGTAGTTGAGGCTGGGGGACTATCCCAATATTTAAGAAACAGTTAGACATGTACATGGATAGGACAGGTTTGGAGGGATATGGACCAAGCGCAGGCAGGTGGGACTAGTGTAGCTGGGACATTGTTGGCCGGTGTGGGCGAGTTGGGCTGAAGGGCCTGTTTCCATATCACTCTATGACTATGATTGAATGGCAGAGTAGACTTGATGTGCCGAATGGCCTGATTCTACCCCCTAATCATTTGACCTTAAGACGTTCATGATTCAGGGGAAGGGGCTCCCAATGAGGTGAAGCTGACCAGCAAGCTTCTTGAAACCTCTCGGTTGATGTCTCAACGTTCATTCAGCAACAAATCTTCAGGATCAATTACCCAGATTAGTGCTGAACACCTGTCATAGATAGATGGATACAGAGTCAGCACAGTGGCGCAGCCAGCGGTAGAGGTGCTGCCTTACAGCCGCCTAGCCCCGAGTTCCATCCTGACCACGGGTGCTGTCTGTTCGGAGTTTGCACATTCTCCCCGTGACTGAGCGGGTTGTCTCCGGGTGTTCTGGTTTCCTCCCACAATCCAAAGACATACAGGTTTGTAGGTTAATTGGCTTTGGTAAAAATCGTAAATCGTCCCATGTGTGTAGGATGGTGCGAGTGTACGGAGTGGGGGGGGGGGGGAGGGGGACAGGGGAAAATCGCAGGTCGGTGCAGGCACGGTGGGCTGAAGGGCCTGATTCTGTCTGGATCTCTAAACTAAAAGACGTGCAGGTTTGTTGCTTAATTGGCTTCTGCAAACTGTTCCTAGTCTGGAGGATAGAACTAGTGTATGGGGATTGTTGGTCGGCACGGACTCGGTAGGTTTGAAGGACTGTTTCCACGCTGTATCTCCAAACTAAATGCAGCAGAGACAGGCCCTTTGGCACACCGAGTTCATGGTGACACTATGCCTGTACTCATTGGAGTTTAGAAGGATGAGTGGGCGGTTTCACATTGAAACTTACCGAATAGTGAAAGGCCAGGATAGAGTGGATGTGGAGAGGATGTTCCCACGAATGGGAGAGTCTAGGACCAGAGGCCATAGGCTCAAAATAAAAGGACATGCCTTTAGAAAGGAGATGAGGAGGAATTTCTTTAGTCAGAGGGTGGTGAATCTGTGGAATTCATTGTCACAGAAGGCTGTGGAGGCCGTCAATGGATATTTTTAAGGCGGAGATTGATAGACTATTGATTAATAAAGGTGTCAGAGGTTATGGGGAGAAGGCAAGAGAATGGGGTTGAGGGAAAGACAGATCAGCCATGATTGAATGGCGGGGTGGACTAGATGGGCCAAATGCTCCTTGAACTTACAAACCCACAGTCAGGATCGAACTTGTGACTCCATTGCACTGTTGGCAATTGAGCTAAGACAAGGGTTAGGGGAGGGGGGGTGATGGGTTGCTCTATGCAGGGACTGGGGGAGGGGTGAGAGAGGCGAATGCTGGATCCTTGATGATGTAGCGAATCACAAATGGAATTATCTCTGCAAATTGACAGCATCGAGCGAGAGTCTTTGATGAAGATATGTGGAACTGGTTGAGCAGGTTCGAACTTCTTACTCAGTGAGTTTCCAGTGCAGCAGGTTTAAGTGAGCATGCAGCCCTGACAGAAGGCAGCAATCCATTGACATTTGTCAAACAAAATGCATTTATGAAATTTCTTGGGAGTTTCACAGAGCACAACAGCTAAAAGAAGGCTTAGCACCACACGACTAGTTAAAGAGACCCAGTAACAGGGAACCACAGATGCTGGTTTACCAAAGAAATACTCAAGATGGCGGGGTAACTCAGCATCTCTGGAGAACAGGGGTAGGTGACATTTCAGGTCGGGACCCTTGTTCAGACTGATTGCATGGGAGGAGGGGAAGAGAGGAGGGGGGAGGGAAAAGTGAACACAGCTGAGGGGGATATTGATAGGCAGATGGCTAGACGATGTCCAGAGATGAAACTCAAGATTTCAAGACATAATAACTCTTGAACTCAAGATTTCAAGACAGAACTCAACATAGACACAAAGTGCTGGGGTAACTCAACGGGCCAGGCAGCCTCTCTGGAGAACATGAATAGGTGACGTTTCGGGTAGGGACCCTTCTTCAGACTGATGAAAAGCCAGGTGTGAGCCCAAAAGGATAAAGAGCTGTGAATTACCTGCCCTCAGTAAGAAGGTACAGGAGCCTGTAAAACCATAACACCCAGGGTCAGAAGCAGCTTCTCCCCTACAACCATCAACTAAACTCCAAACCACATAGACTTTGGAGCATTGTTTTAGTCTTTGCACTATTATTGTTACTCATATATACTCATACACACAAATATATATTTATATAAAATTTAGATATATAATATATTAAATTTAGATATATACACACACACACACACCAATATATATATCATGTATAATTATATATATATATTGTGTTGGAAAGAACTGCAGATGCTGGTTTAAATTGAAGGTAGACACAAAATGCTGGAGTAACACAGCGGGACAGGCAGCATCTCTGGAGAGAAGGAATGGGTGACGTTTGGGGTCGAGACCCTTCTTCAGACTGAAGATGCTGTCTGTCACTCTGAGTTACTCCAGAATTTTGTGCCTGCCTTTAATTATATATGTGTGTATATATATATATATATATGCATGTATGTATTCGTGTGTGTGTGTGTGTGCGCGTGTGCATGTGTTTGTGTGTGTATATATAATTATATATATTATATCTATATTTGTGTGTATGTATATATATATATATATAGATTTAATATTATATAATACAAAACATATATATATATATACAAAACAAAAACTTTATATATATATTTATAAAAAAGTTAAATATATATTACTTTTTTGTTTGCTCTGGTGTTTATGGATATTTACATATCTGTTGTGCTGCTGCAATTATGAAGTTTATTTGTTTTGTGACATATGACAATAAAACTCTCTCTCCCTCTCACCACAAACTCACCTGGATCTGATTCCCACCCTCCCCCTGGAACTGACCGAGCCCCTGTCACTGCTCTCACCACGGCCCTGGCTCCCGTATTATCCTGAAACCCACTGGGGTCCGATTCACAAGTCCACGTCATAGGAGTAGAATTAGGCCATTCGGCCCATCGAGTCTTTTACGCCATTCAATCATGGCTGATCTCTGCCTCCTAATCCCATTTTCCTGCCTTCTCCCCATAACCCTTGACACCCGTTCTAATCAAGAATTTGCCTATCTCTGCCTTAAAAATATCCACTGAATTGGCCTCCACAGCCCTCCAACGAGCTTCACAGATTAACTACTCTTTGACTAAAGAAGTTGCTCCTCCTCCTTTCTAATAGTGCACCCTTTAATTCTGAGGCTATGACCTAGACTCTCCCACCAGTGGAAACCAAAGACGCCGGTTATGGAAATGGGGCCTTAAATTGCCCAATGAATCTGCCCATGACCGTACTAGGTCTTTTTCGTCGAGTGGACCATCTTGCTCGCTATAGGATCTTTGGTGGAAACATCCTTTCCACATCCACTCCATCTGTGCCCGAGGTCCCGCTTTTTCCGCAGCCTTAGATTCACTGGCACCCACCCCCCATGCACTCCAGAAACACACGAGGACCCTGGTTCCTGTACACAATTTTAAGGCAAATCTCATATTTCGCTTGGGCAGCTTACAGCCCAGTGGTATGAATTTTGATTCCTCTCATTTCAGTTAGCCCCGGCATTCCCTCTTTCTCTATCCGTTCCCCACCTAAGTTGCACTAGCTTCTCGTTTTCACCCAACAAACAGCTAACAATGGCCTGTTTCCTTTATCATTGTTGCTTTTTTGCATATATTTTATTAATTGTTCTTTATCTCTCTACATCATCCTCTATATCGCTCGTTTCCCTAACCAGTCTGAAGAAGGGTCTCGACCCGAAACATCACCCATTTCTTCTCTCCAGAGATGCTGCCTGTCCTGCTGAGTTACTCCAGCTTTTTGTGTCAATCACCATTTTAAGTAACTCTGCTGACTGGGTAATATATTACAATGGTGCGCAACGTTTTTTTTAAAAAGCGTAAGGATACCAAATGGAAGAACTTCCATTTGTTTGGAAAGTCTGAAAGATAGACACAAAATGCAAGAGTAACTCAGCGGGTCCGGCGGCATCTCTGGAGAAAACGGGTGGGTGACTTTTTGAGTCGAGACCCTTCTTCAGACTGAGGAAGACTCAGATAATCTGCCAGACCAGCCTAAACCGAATCGTGACTGTGGCAGATTTGTGTGGTTTTATTGTTTATCCTCTCTTAAGTAAGGAGACAAAAACAGTACACAGTACTCTGGGTGTGACCTCTTCGATCGCAGATGTTTCTCTACTTTTAAACCCCACTCCTTAGCAATAAATGCCCATATGCCATCTGCCTTCTTAATTACCTGCTGCACCTGAGAGCTAATGTTAATGTTTGCATTTAGTGCATAAGAACACCTACAGTATGTGTACTCCACTCAATTGCAACTTTTCTTCATTTAGGTCGGTTGTTTAGTTCATTGTCACGAGTACCCTAAGTACAGTGAAAAGCTTTTTGTCGCGTGCTAAGCAGTCAGCGGAAAGACAATACATGATTACAATCCAACCATTTACAGTGTACAGATACATGATAAGAGAATAAAGTAATAATATGATCAGATAATAATCTACCCGCATTAATTTTTTACCCAAGTGCATGACTTCACACTTTAAACTTGCGCCAGGTTTTATCCTCTCTTCACCCCATCTGGATTCATTTGCCGAATGCAAATATCCTCACTGCACCAAGTTTTCATATTCATCAGCAAACATCATTACCTCAACACCTCTCCTCCACGTCCTTGCCCACAAAACCATTTGTAATGATGGAGGGTTATGGTCTGAGTGCAGGTAGATGGGACAAGGGGAGAATAAGTGTTCAGCACGGACTAGAAGGGCCGAGATGGCCTGTTTCCGTGCTGTAATTGTTATATGGTTATATGGTTAATGACGGACTGTGGGGATGGTTCAGTTTAGTTTAATGCCACGTGTACAGAGGTACAGTGAACAAGCGTTTTGCTAACCATACACGATCACAATCAAGCTGCTTACAGGATGGGAACTGGAGACAGTGAGAGCTGGAAATCAGGTCTTAGCTTGAGTCACCACTTTCGGAAACTGAATCACAATCGCGTGGAAAAACATGAGGGCAAAACAAAAGGAGAAAAAACGATTTAATCCTGGAATTGAGATACAACAGTGCCCAACTCTTTAGCAGCCTCCGTGACTCACTTTGGCCATCAATACAGCTGCCTGACACATTCACTTTCTAACACAGTTTACATTGGGCAGGGGCTCTGGTGTGTGTCCTTCACTTGAAAGGGAGATTTTTTTTTATCACCTTAAACAAAAGGCTCCACTGTCGCGCTTCTGTGGCGGCAGCTCCTTTGCCTTCAAACCCTGCTCCTGCAGAGAGAGGCCTTGGCTAAAAAAAATAACCTCCGGGCCATTTCCATCACTAACCAAACTCTCAGAGTGCATCTCGGAGCTCAGCGGAGAGAAGCTGCAGGTAATCTCTCCTGCTACCACAACAAGAGAGCAGTGCTGCACTACTAGAGTCATAGAGTGATACAGTGTGGAAACAGGCCCTTCGGCCCAACTTGCCCACACTGGCCAATAATGTCCCAGCTACACTAGTTCCACCCTGCCTGCGTTTGGTCCATATCCCTCCAAACCTGTCCTATCCATGTACCTGTCCAACTGCTTCTTAAACGCTGAGATAGTCCCAGCCTCAACTACCTCCTCTGGCACCTTGCTCCATACACCCACCACCCTTTTTGTGAAAAAGTTACCCCTCAGATTCCTATTAAATCTTTTCCCCTTCACCTTGACCCTATGTCCTCTGGTCCTCGATTCCCCTACTCTGTGCAAGAGACTCTGTGCATCTACCCGATCTATTCCTCTCATGATTTTATACAACCACTATCTACCTCATTGGTGACCCTCGGACTATCCTCGATCAGACTTTGCTGGCTTTACATTGCACTAAACGTTATTCCCTTATCATGTATCTGTACACTGTTAATGGCCCGATTGTAATCACTTATTGTCTTTCAGCAGGCTGGTTAGCACGCAACAAAAGCTTTTCACTGTACCTCAATACACTAAATAATATAAACCAAACAGCCACACCCTGTCTAGTTGCCAAAGGATAGTGTTAATGTGCTGGGCCAAAGGGCCTGTTTCAGCGCTGTATCTCTAAACTAAACAAAACATGACGCCAATGAATGGGGGGGCACAGTTTAAGGATAAGAGGGAAGTCTTTTAGGACCGAGATGAGAAAATCATTTTTTACACAGAGAGTGGTGAATCTGTGGAATTCTCTGCCACAGAAGGTAGTTGAGGCCAGTTAATTGGCTATATTTAAGAGGGAGTTAGATGTGGCCCTTGTGGCTAAAGGGATCAGGGGGTATGGAGAGAAGGCAGGGATGGGATACTGAGTTGGATGATCAGCCATGGTCATATTGAATGGCGGTGCAGGCTCGAAGGGCCGAATGGCCTACTCCTTTGATTGAATCCTTTATTTGTCATTCAGACCTTTCGGTCCTGCACCTATTTTCTATGTTTCTATGTATGTATAGCCTCTGAAAATATTGGAATATTTTTTGCACAGTACTTGTTTCATATGGGGTTTTTTTCTGAAGTTTATTTTTATTTTTTATTTTTAAGTTGCTGTCTCCTGTGTCCCCTTTTGTGATAGAAAAGTTCAATGTTTCGAAAGTGCTTTATTTGCCAAGCATGCAAGTGTGCAGTGAAATTATTTTTGCCTGTTTACACATGCGGGTGCTGCCATGTTCTGGTGCCATTTCCAACGTTGCCATAAGTTCCAGGAGCAGAATTAGGTCATTCAGCCCATCCACTCTACTCCCCCATTCGATCTTAACTGATCTATCTTTCCCTCTCAACCCCATTCTCCTGCTGCTCAAGCTCCTTTTAAGCCAAACAATGAAGTGCGTTTGAAAGGTAAACACTTGTGATGTGTGCGGGTCCCTTCCCACACACACACTTGGTGAGAACACTAGCTCCCATTCCTCGTGGAGCACAGATTGGATCAGTTTGTAAAGTCCTAGTGCTGGAGGAACTCAGCGAGTCAGGCAGCATCTGTGGAAGGAACGGATAGACGCCATTTCGGGTTGGGACCCTTTATGGCGGCACGGTGGTGCAGCGGTAGAGCTACTGCCTGACAGAGCTGGAGACCCGAGTTCGATCCTGACTACGGGTGCTAGTCTGTACGTTCTCCCCATGACCTGCATGGGTTTTCTCCAAGATCTTCGGTTTCCTCCCACACTCAGAAGACGTACAGGTTTGTAGGTTAGTTGGCTTGCTATAAATGTAAAATTAGCCTTAGTGTTTGTAGGGTAGTGTTAATGTACGGGGACCGCTGGTCGGTGCGGGCTCTTACCGTGGTGTATCACTAAAGCAAACTAAACCCTTCTTCAGACTCGTAAAGGCAGCCAGCATCATCAAGGACCCATACCACCTTGGCTATGCTCTCATTTCACTCCTGCCATTGGGAAGAAGGTATAGGAGTCTGAAAACCTTGACCTCCAGGTTCAACAGACTCTTCCCAACAACCAAGAACAGACTCTTCCCAACTTGAACACTACAAACATCAACTCAACTATGAACCACAAACTCTCTTGGTTGCACTAAGGACTTTGGGCTCTTTGCCCTAATTTGGGGCTTTTTAATGAATTGAATTTATTTTTGTTCATAATGTTATCTCTGAGTACCGTGTTTATAGACCTGTAAACTGCTGCCAGTAAGAATTTCACTGTTCTATTCCGAGTACATATGATAATTTAACACGTGTAGGAATGAGCTTCAAGAAAGGGGAGGGAGGGAGGTGTCTGGGATAGTCCAGGTGAATATGAAGTTAGTGGTGAATTCAAGAAAGGAGAGGAAGGAGTAAGCGCAGTTTAGTTTGGTTTAGTTTAGAGATACAGCGCGGAAACAGGCCCTTCGTCCCACGGAGTCCTCACCGACCAGCGATCCCCGCACACTGTCACTATCCTACCCACGCTAGGGACAATTTTACCAAGCCAATTAAACCTACAAACCTGTAGGTCTTTGGAAGTGGGAGGAACCCAGGAGATCCCGGAGAAAACCCGCGCAGGTCACGGGGAGAACGTACGAACTCCTTACAGCCAAACAGCCATAGTCAGTATCGAACCTGGGTCTCTGGCGCTGTAAGGCAGCAACTCTACCGTTGCGCCACCGTGCCGCCTTTGACGTGACTGTTGGCAGTTGTGATCGGGTCAATGCGAGCCTGGATTCTGTGTTGGAATTACTGGAGTGGAGCACAGACTGATTCATAGGCAACAAGCTGCCAAGGCGGGACACAAAATGCTGGAGTATCTCAGCGGGACCCAGCTACCAAGGTTGACATTATTAGCTGACATAATTAAGGAGCTATTGCCTGGTGCAGCAACAGAGGGGGCAGGGGCTTGAGTTGACCTCTTTGGTTTATCTAATTGGAGCATCTCTGGTCCTGGAGCCTGGCTAGGCTGCATTTTCATGCGTTTTCACACAAAAGGACCCTCTTTTGTCTCATAATCTCGAGCTGCTAATGGCCTAATGATGGCTTCAGCCTCCGTCAGTAACCGCTCACATTCTTGTCCTCCTCCCAGTGCTGCTATTTCACTTGATAAGCTCCTGATCCAGAGACGTAAATGCAACCATAGGAATGTGCACCTGACCCACTCACAAACATTCTTATCCGGGATGTTAGCAGCACACCTACAGTCATTCGGCTATTAAACACTACAACCTCAAATAAGATCTGAACTATGAACTATTATTGTTATAATTGCACTATCATTGTTTTGTCTTTTGTGTGTATGCATGTGTATGCGTATGCTTATGTGTATATATATATATACACACGCAAAAAAAAATGTACTACTTAACTCTGCATTACTTAACTCTGAACCCTACTTAACTCTGCACCTTGGTGATTGCCAGTCACCCCCCCACCCCCCCCCGAAAATTGAATTACTGCTACTGCATATACATATATATATTTTACTGTTCCATTGTTCTGTGTTCGCACTTCTGGGTGAGATGCTAACTGCATTTCGTTGTCTCTGTACTTGTACACTGCACAATAACAATAAAGTTTGAATCTGAATCTGAATCTGGTGTGTGTATGAATGGACTGCAGCTGCTAGTTTAAACCGAAGATAGACGCAAAAAGCTGGAGTTACGCAGCGGGACAGGCAGCATCTCTGGAGAGAAGGAATGGGTGACCTTTCAGGTCGAGACCCTTCTTCCAATCTGAAGAAGGGTCTCGACCCGAAACATCACCCATTCCTTCTCTCCAGAGATGCTGCCTGTCCCGCTGCGTAACTCCAGCTTTTTGTTTCTATCTTCTATATATATGTGCATTTGTGAGTATGTGTATATATACACACACACACTGAACCTTTTTTTCTCTCTCTTGTTTATCATATTGTTCACTGTCTACTATGTTTACATATTCTGTTGTGCTGCAGCAACTAAGAATGGCATTGTTGTATCTGGGACACATGACAATAAAACACTCTTGACCCTCCCTTGACGAGGTGTGTTCTGATGTAACCACCGGGAGAGGAGCCGCAATCAGGGTGCAATGGGTTTGTGAGAGGGGAGGAAAAATTTACCAGTGCTTCTGCTCCTGACTGCGATCAAGCGACCCTGATTCTTAGGGCAGATACATACACGTGAGCACTGCAGCAAGAAACAGGTGGACAGGTACATGGATAGGACAGGTTTGCAGGGTTATAGACCAAGCGCAGGCAAGTGGGACTAGGGTAGCTGGGACATTGTTCAGGTCTCGACCCGAAACGCCACCCATTCCTTCTCTCCAGAGATGTTGCTTGTCCCACTGAATTACTCCAGCATTTTGTGTCTATCTTCGGTGTAAACCAACATCTGCAGTTCCTTCCTACACATTCACTAATCTAAGTGTGAAGAAGGGTCCCGACCCGAAACGCCACCCGTAGGTACAGTTTCTTCCCAGCTGTCATCAAGCAACTGAACCATCCTATCAACAACTAGAGAGCAGTCCTGACCTCCCACCTACCTCACTGCTGACCCTTGGACTATCTTTAATCGGACTTTATCTTGTACTAAACGTTATTCACTTTATCATGTATCTGAACACTGTGGATGGCTCGATTGTTATCAAGGGTCAAGAGTGTTTTATTGTCATATGTCCCAGATAGAACAATGAAATTCTTGCTTGCCATAGCACAACAGAATATGTAAATCATGTGTAGTCTTTCCGCTGACTGGTTAGCACGCAACAAAAGGTTTTCACTGTACGTCGGTAGAAGTGTCAATAACCTATAGTTTTAGTTGATAGTTTTTTAGTTTTACAGATACAGTGCGGAAACAGTCCCTTCGGCTCACCGAGTCCGCACCGACCAGCGATCTCTGCACATTAACACTATCCTACACACATTACGGACAATTTATTTTACATTTATACCAACCCAATTAACATACAAACCTGTACATCTTTGGAGTGTGGAAGGAAACCGGAGATCGGGAAAAACCCTACGCAGGTCACAGGGCGAATGCACAGACTTCTGTACGGACATGCACTCGTAAGTCAGGATTGAATCTGGGTCTCTGGCGCTGTAACCACATCACACAGCCCAGAAGCCGCCTGACAATGGTACACTTTCACAACGTAATTCACGAATTCTCCCGAGTTTTCCCCTTGATTCAAACTCGCAGAATGTTCGTAACGGGTCCGTAGGAGGTGGTAGGAGTTTGTAGATATATCGTAGCGGCTCGTTATGCTAGCCGTAGGTACTCAGGGCATCAGGTATGTCGGGACTTTTTTTCCAGCCCGATAAAAAATGTCCGCGAGTAAAAAATGGCCAGGATGAAAGAAATGGCAACTTTTTACTCGTAAGGAGGGCATCGAAATAGTCGTGAGAATTCGTAGACATACTTGTAGGAGTTTGTGAACTTAGTTGTGGAAGGTCGTGGGAGGTCGTAGATTACCACGATATTGATTTTTTTTTTAAGGTACTTTAAACTCGGCAGAGGTTTTGAATTAAGTCGTGAAAGTGGGACAGGCCCTTAAGTCAGCAGCTCTAGCGCTCCTCCACCACCCAGCCCAAACTAAAAACTAAAACATCCACCTGCAAACTCTGTGACAAATTTGTCAAACATAATTGCACAGTGCCTCTGTCGGATCATATCCCCATGTTGCGACTGGTATCCGTGGAGCTGTCTGGAGTTGCCTGCTTTCACTCTCCCTTTTCCCCCCGGAGATTACCTTCTACCTTCCAATCTGCGCCGCCCATTGGAAAGTCAGTGGCCAGATCCGCAGTGTTTGCAGATGTCATAAACCTGCACAAGTGGGAATGATTTATGCCGAGCAATGAACCAAGAGAAAACCCAAACGACCAGTGACAGCAGAGAGAGAGAGAGAGAGAAATACTCGCTGTGTTTCTATTAGCGTGTGGATCCCACCCGGCCAGCACAAGGTGGAACACGAGCAATGCTCAGCCCCACGAACGCCCCATTCACACACCAAACACTGGCAGCCTCGGAGCGAGGGGCCATTCTGTGGCTAGGGCAGCAGAGCATGCTGATTAAGATGTTACCAACCCATCCAAACCACATCACACAGCCCAGGAGCCGCCTGACAATGGTACACGCACACACACGCACACACAAAACTGGGAGAGGGGCGGAGAGAGAGGGAGGGGGGAGACAGACGGGGAGGGGGGGGAGTGAGAGAGTGAGAGAGAGGAAGAGGGAGGAAGAGGAAGAGGGAGGAAGAGAGGTGAAGAGAGGGGGAGAGAGAGAGGGGAAGACAGAGGTGGGAGAGAGAGGGGAGAGAGAGGGAGAAAGGGGGGAGAGAGAGGGGGAGAGAGAGGGGGGAGAGAGAGGGAGAGAGGGGGAGAGAGGGAAAGAGGGAGAGAAGGAGAGGGAGAGGGCGAGTGGGAGAGGAGAGAGAGGAAGAGAGAGAAGAGGGAGGGAGAGAGAGGAAGGTAGAGGAAGGTAGAGAGAAAGGAGCGAGAGAGGGGAAGAAGGTGAGGGGAAGACAGATGGGGAAATTCCACTAAGTTAATACTGTCCAAAGTTAAATCCCACCATTGAAGAAATGAAAGTGAAGAAAATGAAATGTCAGATGTTGCTCATAATTATAATCATACTTTATTAGCCAAGTATGATTAGAGCTTAAACCATCAAGAGAATAAATTGAAGAATGTCAGGAATATCTAGCAGCCCCATTGAAACCTGATTAATATTCTAGATGTAAATTAAAAAAAATCATAATCTGTGCCAGTGCTTACGGTTAGCAGGTTCTCTATTTCTTTTCACGCATGCCAAAAAACCTGTTGCGTATTTCCTGCATTTTGCCTTTTTATTAAAATTTGGATTCACAGTTGCGTTTCATTCTCTTTCTGTCACTGAAATGACCTGGGCCATCTGATTTAATGAAATGCTCCCTAGCTGTCAGGATTTTAATCTTTGGATAAACAGGAATTGAACTTTGTAAAGAAAGGAGCGGCTGGTGAAAACCAAACATGGAGGCTTAAAAATAGCCTGAAGAAAATTCCAGAAGAGGTGACAAAAAATAAATAAATTACGGCACGAAGATCTGTTTACCAGAAAACTGCTGAAAAATTGCAAAAGAGAAATCTCCCTGTGGGAATGGCAATGCTCTCTCTGTCCCAGAGAGGGATACTGGAAGGAGAAATAAGGACACAAATTAAGGCCAATCGGACTTAAATGGGAAGATTTCAGAGCGGTAACAAGAACAGGGAACCCTGTGTACAACACTTTTTTTTAAGACTACTGATGGAGTTGATAAATCTGTAAAAATAAAAAGGCACACAAGATCCTCGACTACATAAATGCTCAACGTTAAACACAAACGTATGCATTTAATGTGCGTGGCAAGGAACTGCAGATGCTGGTTTATACCGAAGACAGACATAAAGTGCAGGAGTAACTCAGCGGGTCAGGCAGCATCTCTGGAGAAAATGAATTTGGTGACGCCTCGACCCGAAACGCCACCCGTACTGTTTTTCTCCAGAGATGCTGCCTGACCCCCTGAGTTATTCCAGCACATTGTGTCCGTCTTCAGTATTTATTTAATGCCTCCATTTCAGGCCACACCAAAGTGCTTGATTGCCACCGATTACAATGTTACTGCTGTCCACTGGCGACCATGCCTTCTTCTAACTGGGCAAAAACACAAAATGCTGCAGTAACTCAGCGAGTCAGGCCGCATCAAAAGGATTTGAGTATAGGAGCAGGGAGGTTCTACTGCAGTTGTACAGGGTCTTGGTGAGACCACACCTGGAGTATTGCGTACAGTTTTGGTCTCCAAATCTGAGGAAGGACATTATTGCCATAGAGGGAGTGCAGAGAAGGTTCACCAGACTGATTCCTGGGATGTCAGGACTGTCTTATGAAGAAAGACTGGATAGACTTGGTTTATACTCTCTAGAATTTAGGAGATTGAGAGGGGATCTTATAGAAACTTACAAAATTCTTAAGGGGTTGGACAGGCTAGATGCAGGAAGATTGCTCCCGATGTTGGGGAAGTCCAGGACAAGGGGTCACAGCTTAAGGATAAGGGGGAAATCCTTTAAAACCGAGATGAGAAGAACTTTTTTCACACAGAGAGTGGTGAATCTCTGGAACTCCCTGCCACAGAGGGTAGTCGAGGCCAGTTCATTGGCTATATTTAAGAGGGAGTTAGATGTGGCCCTTGTGGCTAAGGGGATCAGAGGGTATGGAGAGAAGGCAGGTACGGGATACTGAGTTGGATGATCAGCCATGATCATATTGAATGGCGGTGCAGGCTCGAAGGGCCGAATGGCCTACTCCTGCACCTAATTTCTATGTTTCTATGTTTCTATCTGTGGAAGGAATGAATAGACATAGAAACATAGAAACATAGAAACATAGAAAATAGATGCAGGAGTAGGCCATTCGGCCCTTCGAGCCTGCACCGCCATTCAATATGATCATGGCTGAGCATCCAACTCAGTATCCTGTACCTGCCTTCTCTCCATACCCCCTGATCCCTTTAGCCACAAGGGCCACATCTAACTCCCTCTTAAATATAGCCAATGAACTGGCCTCAACTACCTTCTGTGGCAGAGAATTGCACAGATAGGCGACCCTTTGGGATGGGACCTTTCCTCAGAAAGCACCCGTGCAGAACTCGATGATTTAATCAACTTTACGACTGACGCCCTGCCCTAAAATTCACTTGGACTATCTCCGACACCTCTCTCCCCTTTCTCGATCCCTCTGTCTCCATCAGATGGGACCGAACATCACAAAGCTGTATCATCTGCACGCATTAAAAAAAAAAGCGATTTGAAATAAATTACTAAACACTCCAAGAAACTCGGACAAATCCACTGCAGAAAGTAAGAAATAGCAAGGAACTGCAGATGCTGGTTTATTCCAAACTGAGACACAAAATGCCGGGGTGGCTCAGCGGGTCAGACAGCATCTCTGGAGAAAATGGATAGGTGACAATGGAATGGTTGCTGAGTTACTGCAGCATTTTGAGTCCATCACTGTAGAAATTTACACTGAAGAAATTCCACAGATTCACCACCCTCTGACTAAAGAACTTCCCCCTTACTAATCACAAAGCACTTTGAAACTTGGGTGATGCAGACCTGGGTCTCATGCTGACATCTTCTTTTTCTCCTGCTGATTCACCACCCTCTGACTCAAGACATTCCTTCTCACCTCCTTTCTAAAGGTACATCCTTTAATTCTGAGGCTATGGCCTCGGGTTCTAGACTCTCCCACTAGTGCTGCGGATTTATTTACCATCGCGGAGCTGGCCGAGTTCGGAGCGGGAGGAGCGGTGGTGGTGCGCTGCTGCGGCCCGACCCCCGGGATTCGGAGACTCCAACTGCCGGCCCGGTGGACAGTGACACCGGGAGCTCGCGGGTCCCTGCTGGTAGACCGCTTTTCGGGGCTTCCGCAATGGCGACTTCTCCCGCCCGAGTTGCGGGGTTGAAAATTACCTGGAGCGAGGCCTTACATCGCCCGGCGCGGCTTTAACGGCCGTGGGACTTGCTAGCGCCCGTCGGGGGCTCCAACACCAAGACCCGGAGCGCGGCCTTGCATCACCCGGCGTGGTTTAAATGGCCGCGGGACACTTACCATCGCCCGCCGGGGGCTTTGACTCTGACATCGGGAGGAGAATGAGGAGTGCAGGGGAGAGATAAGACTTTGCCTTCCATCACAGTGAGGAGGAGATTCACTGTGATGGATGTTTGTGTAAATTGTGTTGTGTCTTGGTTCTTTTTCTTGTGTGTATGACTGCAGAAACCAAATTTTGTTTGAACCTCAATGAGGTTCAAATTTCACAAATAAATCGTATTGTATTGTATTGTATTGTATTGTATTGTATTGTATTGTATTGTATTGTAGTGGAAACATCCTCTCCACATCCACTCTATCCAAGCCTTTCACAATTCGGTAAGTTTCAATGAGGACCCCCCCTCATCCATCTAAACTCCAGCGAATACAGGCCCAGTACCATCAAACGCTCATAATATGTTAACCAATTGTCCCATGTCACCTTGCCTCATTCCCAGCCCCTTCAATCCCAGGCAAAGCTGCCGAGGTAAAACGAGAAAATGAAACGGGCTAATATAACAAACTGCTTGAATCTTTTCCTCTGGTCCCAGCTGGTCTGACATGGAGGGAGGCGTATTGAAGGAGAGAAGTGTAGCAAGGAACTGCAGATGCTGATTTACACCGAAGATAGACACAAAGTGTTGGAGACAAAGTGCTGCTTTACACTGAAGATAGACACAAAGTGTGACAGGCAGCATCTCTGGAGAGGAATGGGTGACATTTCGGTTCAAGACCCTTCTTTAGATTGAGAGTGAGGGAAGAATGTGGCGTAGAGATATGGAAGGGTAGGGTGTGAAAATGAGAGATCAAAGGGGATGTAGATCAAGGACAATGTGGAATTGAGAGTCAGCGGAGAGGGAGTCAAGAGATATGGGGTAGGGTGTGAAAACATCTGATCAAAGCAGACCATTACACCTCCATATATTAACCATTCTAAGTGTAAGAAGGAACTGCAGATGCTGGTTCAAACCGAAGAGACCCTTCTTCAAGAAGGGTCTCAACCCGAAACGTCACCCATTCCTTCTCTCCAGAGATACTGCCTGTCCCGCTGAGTTACTCCAGCTTTTTGTGTCTATCTTATGAACCATTCTACATTTCCTTATCGTCGTCTGCTTTGATCTGTCATTTTCACACCTTACCCTTCCATATCTCTAGTCTCCCTCTCCCCCGACTCTCATTCTGAAGAAGGGTCTCAACCCAAAACGTCACCCATTCCTTCTATCCAGAGATTCTGCCTGTCCCGCTGAGTTACTCCAGCTTTTTATATCTATATTCAGAGTAAACCAGCATCTGCAGTTCCTTCCTCTGCATGTTGTTCTCTAGACTGGTCATCTTCTGAGAGACTAATTGTTGACATTTGGTGCCAATTTTATGGAGATCCCAGTTTTAGATCAAAGAGAAAAAAACTAACTTTCATACAATCATAGAATCATACAGTGTAGAAACAGGCCCTTCAGCCCAACTTGCCCACACCAGCCAACATGTCAGACCCACACTAGTCCCACCTGCCTGCGCTTTGCCTATAGGCCTCCAAACCTGTCCTATCCATGTACCGGTCTAACTTTTTCTTAAATGTTGTAATAGTCTCTTCCTCAACTACCTCCTCTGGCAGCTCGTTCCATGCACCCACCGCCCTTTGTGTGAAAAAGTTACCCCTCAGATACCCCTCACCTTAAACCTATGTCCTCTGGTCCTCGATTCCCCTACTCTGGGCAAGGGACTCTACCCGATCTAAGGTGCATCTACCCGATCTATTCCCCTCATGATTTTATACCGCTCTATAAGATTACCCCTCATTCTCCTGAGCTCCAAGGAATAGAGCCCCAGCCTGCCGAACCTCTCCCTAGAGCCTAGACCATCAAGTCCTTGTATATCTTCTCTGTACCCTTTCCAACTTGACAACTTTGAAAAGAGGGTGATGGAAGGGAAATCAAGTGGTCGATGTAGCTGAACAAGTTTGTCTTCGTTGGCTCGCTGAGATACCCACGGCACATTTCCCTGATCACCAATTGCAGCTGTTATTGTGAACTCCACTCTCCAACCAACAATTCTCCACAACAAAATAGAGATATGACTCGTCAAAAACAAAACACTTCAGATGCACAAAAAAATCTGAAATAAGAACAGAAAATAACACACATGCTTCAAGATCAGTCAGTATCCGTGGAGGGAGAAAGAGCTTTTCACTGTACCTCAGTACACGTGACAATAAACTAAACTAAACTACGATTCATGACCTTCCATTAAGATTTTATCAACAATAACTCTCTCAGCAGATGCTGCCCGACCTGTGGAGTCTGAAGAAGGGTCTCGACCCGAAACGTCGCCCATTCCTTCTACCTAGAGATGCTGCCTGTCTCGCTGAGTTACTCCAGCATTTTGTGTCTGTCTTCTGTGGAGATAAAACTTGTCCATCTGCCGTTTCAAGGGTGGCACGGTGGAGTTGCTGCCTTATAGCGCCAGAGACCCAGGTTCGATCCCAACTACGGGTGCTGTCTGCTGGTTCTCCCTGTGACCGTGTGGGCTTTCATTATGTGCTCCAGTTTCCCCCTACATTCCAAAGACGTGCGGAGTTGTAGGTTCTGTGAATTGCCCTGGTGTGCAGGACAGAACTAGTGTACGGGTGATTGTTGGTCGGCGCGGACTCAGTGAGCCGAAGGGCCTGTTTCCACTCTGTTTCTCTAAACTAAACAGTTTTTCGGTGATTCCCCTGTCGACATCATGGAAGATGTAATTTTTTCCTTTAAGAAGGAACTGCAGATGCTGGAAAATCGAAGGTAGACAAAAATGCTGGAGAAACTCAGCGGGTGAGGCAGCATCTATGGAGCGACGGAAACAGGCAACGTTTCGGGTCGAAACCCTTCTTCAGTAATTTTCTCGTTTAGTGCCAGCTTTCACAGTCAAAGAGCACGGAAACCCATCAGCCCAACTTGTCCAAGATACCCCATCTAAGCTAATCCCATTTACCCGCTTTGGGCCCAAATCCCTCTAAACCTTTCCTCTCCACACACCACATTGAAATTCTATTTGGTTTCAGTTGACAGGCAGCATACTTCACATAACTATATAAAAAAAAAAAATCCTGTTCCACTGCTTGTAGAGGAGGTGATCGCCTTGGGATGGGAGAATCATAAGTTTGCTAAGTGAAATATTAAGAGCTGGGTAACTAAGTCATTTCGAAAACGAGCAGCTAGTGTGACTCCTGCCAATACTGTGTCAAAAATATCCCGAACTGCCAACTAATCAGTAACTAAAGTGGCACTAATGACGGCCACAAAGCATTGCTTCCAAAATTGAAACGTTGCCAACAAAAGGCAAACTGTCTGCGACTGGCCAGGGTCTCAGATTAATCAGATAACTGCAGGACAGGGCTATGAAGTACGCCGCCCACCCCCCCCCCCACCCTCCGCCCCACCGTAAATTACATGGGGGAAGCCGCTCTTCTTTACATTTTTAAGTCGGGGGACAAAAGGCATACCTCTCCCAGGGAAGCCCTCTCCGGAGGATTAAAGCTGCCATTGTTGGCTAAACATAAATTAGACGTCCTTTACAAACCCATCCCACCCTCTCAGCTGGGACCCTGATCCTCGGGGGCTGCTGGCCCGCTCGCTCGGTCCCTACCACTGGATAAAGAGCTCAGGCTCCAGTCCCAGAGGCAGATGGAATTCTGAGCACTTCATCAGCGCCTGCCTCTCGGAAAGGGAATTGTCTGAAGGGACCAGGTTCCAACAAAGCAAATAGACGCCGGGCGACACGACATGGCGTGGCAGATAAACTTGAAGGGATCGTTTCTGTCTGTGCAAAGTCACACCTAAGTGACCCCCGTTTAGGAGTGATCTGTGGTGGGGATAAATTCCCATCGGGCCACTAGAGGGCAGTTCAGTCAACAAGCTGCCTGACAGCACTAGCAGCACTTTGACGGGTGTTCGACCTTTAGAGATACGGCACGGAAACAGGCCCTTCGGCCCACCGAGTCAGTGCCGACCAGCGATCCCCGCACACTAACACTGTCCTACACACAATTTACAATCTTTAGCGAAGCCAATTAATGTGCGATTTTGGGGAACTGCTGTTGTGAAGGCCTGGATGGAGTGGATGTGGGGAGGATGTTTCCACCAGTTGGAGTGTCTAGGACCAGAGGCCATAGCTTCAGAATAAAAGAACGTTCCTTTAGCAAGGAGATGTGGAGGAATTTCTTTAGTCAGAGGGTGGTGAATCTGTGGAATCCATTGCCACAGACGGCTGTGGAGGCTGTCGATGGATATTTTTAAGCTCGAGATTGACAGATTGTTGATTAGTACGGGTGTCAGGGGTTATGAGGGAAAGATAGATCAGCCATGATTGAAAAACAAAGTGGACTTGATGGGCCAAATGGTCTAATCACAATCACAATAATATTTTATGAGCCTAGTATGTTTAGCAACATACGAGGAATTTCATTTGCCAAGTCAGTCATAATTCTGCTCCTGTAAACTTATGAATTGTGAACTTCACGCTATGGCATGAACGACCTCAATGCTTGAATGGAGCACTTGAATGGCACACACCGTCCCTCACCAGAAATATAATGGCTTTTGTCAGAGTGCACGAGGTAATCACGAGAACACATTTTTCAGAAATCATTGGCAGCTCATTTTATCTTCTGCATTCTTTCGAAGGACTAGACTTTATTTAATCTTATCCAGTTGTTGGGTAAACACTCTGGCAGCAAACAATGGGAATGTAGTCAGGGGGAACGTTAATCTCCAGCTATTGCCGTATTGTTTCAATGAAATACCAATCTACTCTAATCCAGGTATTATTGTGAAGACCCGACCGACCATCGCAGCGGAAAGGTCAACTGAAGTCGGCTCATAGTCACAAGTTATAGGAATTAGGCCATTCGGCCCATCGTGCCTACTCTGCCATTCAATCATGGCTGATCTCTGCCTCCTAATCCAATTTTCCTGCCTTCTCCCCATAACATAGAAACATAGAAAACAGGTGCAGGAGTGGGCTATTCGAACCCTTCCAGCCAGCACCGCCATTCAATACGATCATGGCTGATCATCCAGAATCAATACCCTGTTCCTGCATTTTCCCCATATCCCTTGATTCTGTTAGTCCTATATCTAACTCTCTCTTGCATACGCCCAATAACCATTGACACCTATTCTAATCAAGAAATTATCTATCTATAAAGCCTTCAAAATATCCACTGACTTGGCTTCCACAGCCCTCTGTGGCAATGAGTTCCACAGATTAACGACCCTCTGAATAAAAACGTTCCTCCTCACCTCCTTTCTAAAAGAGCGTCCTTTAATTCTGAGGCTCTGACCTCTGGTCCTGGACTCTCCCACCAGTGACACCAACCTCTCCACATCCACTCTATCTATGCCTTTCCACCCTAGTTCTGTACACTTCTGCACTGCTCAGGAGCCAGGCACTGACATGGTTGTTGTGTGAATGTTATGATTTTGGATTTCATTTCATTATGAAGTTAGATTTAATATATTTTTCCTGCCACCTCCACAGACCTCGTCCCCTCTTTAAACTGGTCCCCTAGCAACAGGAGAGAGGATATTTCTGAGTAAGAAAGAACTGCAGATGCTGGTTAAACTCGAAGGTAGACACAAAATGCTGGAGTAACTCAGCGGGTGAGGCAGCATCTGGAGAGAAGGAATGGCTGATGCTGCGGGCGAAACCCTTCTACAAACTGATGTCAGGGGAGAGGGAGGTACCTAATTAAGGAAGTGTTGGGTGTGACAATAGGACAAAGGGAATGAAGGTCTAGGAAAATGTAGAAACTCCACCATCAATAGTGTCACCTCCCTCAAACGGGTGACCATATTCCCGAATCAGAAGCCATGGATGAACAGCGAGGTCAGGCTACTGCTGAAAGCACGGGACACCGCTTTCAGGTCAGGCGATGCTCGAGCCTACAGCTCATCCAGGGCTAACCTGAAGAGGGGCATCAAGAAGGCCAAGCACTGCCATAAGCTCAGGATTGAGGAGCACTTCATCAACAACTCCGACCTCCGACGCATGTGGCAAGGCATCCAGGCCATCACGGTCTATAGACCCTCCAACACCACCCCCACATCCAGCGACGCCTCCTTCCTTGAGGAGCTTAACCACTTCTATGGCCGCTTCGACAGGGACAATCTAGAGACAGCCATCAAGGCTGTGCTCCCTGCTGATCACCAAACCCTCACACTCACCCCCTACGACGTGTAAGTGGCACTGAGTAGGACTAATGCACGTAAGGCTGCTGGCCCTGACGGCATCCCCGGGCGCGTGCTCAGGGCCTGTGCTGCGCAGCTGACAGACGTCTGGACTGACATCTTCAACCTGTCACTTGCCCAAGTAGTTGTCCCCACGTGCCTTAAAACCACCTCCATCGTGCCAGTGCCAAAACACTCCACTGCGGCAAGCCTCAACGACTTCCGCCCAGTTGCACTTACCCCCATCATCACCAAGTGCTTCGAGAGGCTGGTCCTGGCACACCTCAAAAGCTGCCTACCCCCCACACTGGATCCCTATCAGTTTGCCTACCGCAAGAACAGGAGTACCGAGGATGCCATCTCAACGGCACTTCACTCCGCCCTCTCCCACCTCGACAACAGAGACACTTACGTAAGAATGCTGTTCATCGATTACAGCTCAGCATTCAACACCATTATACCCTCTAAACTGATCACCAAACTCGGTAACCTGGGCATCGACCCCTCCCTCTGCAACTGGATACTGGACTTTCTAACCAACAGACCCCAGTCTGTTAGGTTAGACAAGCACACCTCTTCAACCCTCACCCTGAACACCGGCGTTCCACAGGGCGGTGTGCTGAGCCCCCTCCTCTACTCCTTCTTCACCTACGACTGCACACCTGTACATGGTACTAACACCATCATCAAGTATGCAGATGATACAACGGTGATTGGCCTCATCAACAACAACGATGAGTCGGCCTATAGGGAGGAGGTCCAGCTCCTAGCAGCATGGTGCGCTGACAACAACCTGGCCCTTAACTCCAAGAAGACCAAGGAGCTCATTGTAGACTTCAGGAAGTCTAGGGGCGGCACGCACACCCCCATCCACATCAACGGGACGGAGATGGAACGTGTTTCCAGCTTCAGGTTCCTGGGGGTCAACATCTCCGATGACCTCTCTTGGACCCACAATACCTCAACTCTGGTCAAGAAGGCTCACCAGCATCTCTTCTTCCTGAGGAGACTGAAGAAGGTCCATCTGTCTCCTCAAATTCTGGTGAACTTCTACCGCTGCACCATCGAGAGCATCCTTACCAACTGTTTCACAGTATGGTATGGCAACTGCTCTGTCTCCGACCAGAAAGCACTGCAGAGGGTGGTGAAAATTGCCCAACGCATCACCAGTTCCTCGCTCCCCTCCATTGAGTCTGTCCAAAGCAAGCGTTGTCTGCGGAGGGCGCTCAGCATCGCCAAGGACTGCTCTCACCCCAACCATGGACTGTTTACCCTCCTACCATCCGGGAGGCGCTACAGGTCTCTCCGTTGCCGGACCAGCAGGTCCAGGAACAGCTTCTTCCCTGCAGCTGTCACTCTACTCAACAACGTACCTCGCTGACTGCCAATCACCCCCCCCCCCCCCGGACACTCCTCCCACAGGAAAAACACTATGACTGTATGCATGTAAATAGATTTATTTATTGAAATCATATTCTATGTCGCTCTTCCAGGGAGATGCTAACTGCATTTCATTGTCTCTGTACTGTACACTGACAATGACAATTAAAGTTGAATCTGAATCTGAATAGACCCGAAACGTCACCCATTTCTTCTCTCCATAGATGCTGCCTCACCCGCTGAGTTACTCCAGCATTTTGTGTCTATTTCTGTTGTGAAAGACAATTTCCCAATTTCACAACAGAAATTGCTTTTGTTGGCTTTTTCCTGCCACTGCCGACACTCTTTGCTTGCCGATTCCCCCTTCACTATCCCGGGCCACCTCTCTTTCATTTCCTCTTGATTTAAGCGAGAGTTGAACCACTTATCCTTGAAATTCAATGGTTTTACCATCACCTAATCCATCACCATCAACACCCCAGATCACCATTGATCAGAAACTCAAGTGGACAAGCCACATGCAGAGTGTGCTGCTACAAGAGGCTGGGTAAACTGCAGCAAGTGACTTTACCTCTTGACGGCCTTCCCGTCATCTACAAGGCCAAAGTGTCATGGGCGGGACGGAATCCTCCCTTGTTCAGACGAGTGCAGGACCCCAACAACATGCAAGAAGCTCGACACCAGTCAGGATAAGACAAAACGCGTGGGAAGGAACTGCAGATACTGGTTTAAATCGAAGATAGACACAAAATGCTGGAGGAGCTCAGCGGGACAGGCAATATCTCTGCAGAGAAAGAATGGGTGACGTTTCGGGTCGAGTCTGAGGAAATGGTCTCGACCCGAAACGTTACCCAGTCCTTCTCTCCAGAGATGCTGCCTGACCCGCTGAGTTACTCTAGCATTTTGTGTCTATCAGCCAGGATAAAGCAGCCCATTTGACTGGTAGCTCATCTACCACTCGAATAATTCATTCCCACCAGCATATTGTTACCACAGTGGCCACAGTCTATGGCATATTCTGCAGTTACTTGTCCTGGCTACCCCAACTGCACCTCCCACAAGCGTGCAGCACGGTGGCGCAGCGGTAGAGTTGCTGCCTTACAGCGCCAGAGTCCCGGGTTCAATCCCGACTACGGGTGCTGTCTGTAGGGAGTTTGTACGTTCTCCCGGTGACCTGCTTGGGTTTTCTCCGAGAGCTTCGGTTTCCTCCCACACTCAAAGACGTACAGGTTTGTTGGTTAATTGGCTTGGTTGAGGCGTAAATTGTTCCCAGTGTGCGTAGGATCGTGTTAATGTGCGGGGATCGCTGGTCGGTGCGGACTCGGTGGGCCGAAGGGCCTGTTTCCATGCTGTATCTCTACACTAAACTAAGACATCTAACACCAAGAAGGACTAAGTGAAACGGGAACACCATTACCCGAAGGTCCATCTTCCAGTTGCACACCCGCGCGCCACCTTCACTTGGAAACAAATCACTGTTAAGGGTCTGTCCCACTTTGTGATTTTTTCGGTGACTGTGGGCGTCAGTGACTGATGCCTGCTGCCGCTGAAAAAAGGTCAAGTTGTACGACAATCTACAACAGGCTACGACAGAGCTGACGTCAAGCTGCGACAATCTGCGTCAGCCGACGTCACAATCTCCAGTACCTCAACAGCGACAACATACGTCAGCCTACGACAGCGCCTACGATATCCTGCGGCCGCACAGACTGCGTCAAACAGCGACAGCCAAAGTCAACATACGTCCACCCGCGACAGGCTGCGTCACTGTCTATGACATCTGAGGACAACAGATTGACGCATGGTGATGCAGTCTGTTGCAAAATGAATTAGCCCAGGTCATGACCCTGCGTCACCGGGCATCACCCGCAGGACAGCCTACGTTAGCATGCGACAGAGCGCACGACATGATAAGACACGTAGGTGTCGCGGAAAGATTTTGAACATTCCAAAATCCAGCGGCGGCAAGGAGACACCGCGTGTCATTACATGCGTCACCCCACGTCACGCCGTGACCTCACCGCGGCAACCTCTTTCAGGCTGTCGCCGAAAACATCGCCCAAGTGGGTCAGGCCCTTTACTGAGTCTACATCCTGGAACTCCCTCCCCGATAGCGTTGTGGGGAATGCAGAAGGTCAGAGCAGTTTAGGACAGTGACTCATCACCTCCTGTCAATGGTAACAAAGATATTGGCCTAACGCTGGCCTTGCCAGAGATGTCCAGTATTGAAAGAGGAAAGGAATTAAATAACCAAAGGTGCAGTTTACACATGTAAACTGCAGGGGTTAATTCTATGAATTTTACCACAAGAATGATTGGCGAGGAGTTACGAGGATGTTGCCAGGAATCGAGGGCTTGAGTTATAGGGAGAGATTGAGTAGGCTGGTACTCTATTCCTTGGGGCGCAGGATGATCTTATAGAGGTGTATAAAATCGTGTGGGGAATAGATCGGGTATACGCACAGTCTTTTGCCCAGAGTCACGGAATCGAGAAGCAGAGGACATAGGTTTAAGGTGAGGGGGGAAAAGTTTTCATCAGAAACTGCGGGGTCACTTTTTTTACACAAAGGGTGGTCTAGTCAAGTCAAGAGAGTTTATTGTCATGTGTCCCAGATAGAACAATGAGATTCTAGCTTGCTGTAGCACAACAGAATATTGTAGGCATAAATACAGATCAGTTCAGTGTGTCTATATAGCATAGACCATATATACACACATAAATAAACAGATAAAGTGCAATAGGCTGTTATAGTTCAGAGTTTGTTTGATGGCAAGTTTAATAGCCTGATGGCTGTGGGGAAGAAGCTGTTCCTGAACCTGGATGTTGCAGATTTCAGGCTCCTGTACCTTCTACCTGATGGCAGCGGAGAGATGAGTGTGTGGCCAGGATGGTGTGGGTCCTTGATGATGCTGGCAGCCTTTTTGAGGCAGCGACTGCGATAGATCCCTTCGATGGTGGGGAGGTCAGAGCCGATGATGGACTGGGCAGTGGTCACAACTTTCGGCATTCTTTTCCGCTCCTGGATGCTCAGGTTGCCGAACCAAGCCACGATGCAACCGGTCAGCGTGCTCTCTACTGTGCACCTGTAGAAGTTCGAGAGAGTCCTCTTTGACATACCGACACTCCGTAATCTTCTCAGGAAGTAGAGGCGCTGATGTGCTTTCTTTATAATTGCATCCGTGTGCTGGGACCAGGAAAGATCTTCGGAAATATGCACGCCCAGGAATTTGAAGTTCTTGACCCTTTGTCCCGTTGATGTAAACGGGATTGTTGGCCCCTATCCTACACCTTCCGAAGTCCCCAATCAGTTCCTTGGTTTTGCTGTTGTTGAGAGCCAGGTTATTGTGCTGGCACCATTTGGTCAATCGGTCGATCTCACTTCTACACTTGTCACCATGTATGCGGGTATGGAACAAGTTGCCAGATGAGGTAGTTAAGGCAGGTACTATCGCAACATTTAGGAAGCATTTAGACAGGTACATGGATAGGACAGGTTTAGAAGGATATAGGCCAAATGTAGGCAGGTGGGACTAGTGTAGATGAGGCATGTCGGTTGGCATGGGCAATTTCCATTCTTTTCATTGATGCTGCCTGACCCACAGAGTGACTCCAGCACTTTGTGTTTTTCTTGCAGTACGAGTCTGGAACGAGGTTTAATTGCCGTTTCCCTCAGAACGCAAACACACACTGCCACGCAATGGACTCAAAGTTTAAAGCATGAAGAGAAATACAACTAATGGCGGCAAGGCGGTGCAGTGGCAGAGTTGCTCCCTTACTGCGCCAGAGACCCGGGTTCCATCCTGACTACGGGTGCTGTCTGTATGGAGTTTGCACGTTCGCTCCTTGACCGCATGGATTTTCTCCAGGAGTTTCTCCGGTTTCCTCCAACATTCCGAAGACAAAGACAGGTTTGAAGGTTAATTGGCTAAGGTTAAAATTGTAAATTGACCCCAGCGAGTAGGATAGTGCTAGCAAACTTGGTGGGCCGAAGGGCCTGTTCCCGCGCTACATCTCCAAAGTCTAAAGTAAAGTCTAATCATAGCCACCTCAGTGTCAATGGTGTGATTCTTATCATCACAGCGTTTAGTAATCACTGCTACCCATTTCAGAAGACAAATGCCCAATGCACTCAATTACTTTGACCAAGGTTTCAAAGGTTTCAAAGGTCTTTTATTGTCACATGTACTAATTAAGGTACAGTGATATTCGAATTACCATACAGCCACCTCTTTATCTACAGTGGATTATTTCCTCGTGCCCCAGTGGTGACACATCATCAGCTGATGGGCCCTGTAGCTGTACCCAGGCGCGAGATTTTTTTTTTAGCTCAACAACCCACATGTTTTTAAAAACATAATTGAGCACCGGTTCACCTCAGGCACAACTCATGTGAAAATCTGTCACAAATAACTACTCCAAAGGAGAGCTTGTTATTTCACTCCACCCATCGGCAAGAAGCTACAAGGGTCTGAAAACTGTAACGTCCAGGTTCAGGAGCAGCTTCTTCCCAACGACCATCAGGTTATTAAATAACATGATGGCTGCATGTGTTGACATGTAGTCTCCTGGGGAGCAGAAATATCAAAACTGGCAGATTTAATCTCCTGCAAGAAACAAAACAAATGCTGGAAGTAAAAACAAATTGCTGCAGGGACTCAGTGGGTCGGGCAGCATCTGGTGAGGAAATGGACAGGTACTTTCCACTAGAAACATAGAAACATAGAAAATAGGTGCAGGAGGCGCCATACGGCCCTTCGAGCCAGCACCTCCATTCATTGTGATCATGGCTAATCGTCCCCAATAAATAACCCGTGCCTGCCTTCTCCCCATATCCCCTGACTCCACTAGCCCCTAGAGCTCAATCTAACTCTCTCTTAAAACCATCCAGTGACTTGGCCTCCACTGCCCTCTGTGGCAGGGAATTCCATAAATTCACAACTCTCTGGGTGAAAAGTTTTTTCTCACCTCAGTCTTAAATGGCTTCCCCTTTATTCTAAGACTGTGGCCCCTGGTTCTGGACTCACCCAACATTGGGAACATTTTTCCTGCATCTAGCTTGTCCAGTCCTTTTATAATTGTATATGTTTCTATAAGACCCGGCCTCATCCTTCTAAACTCCAGTGAATACAAGCCTAGTCTTTTCAATCTTTCCTCATATGACAGTCCCGCCATCCCAGGGATCAATCTCGTGAACCTACGCTGCACTGCACTGCCTCAATCACAAGGATGTCCTTCCTCAGATTAGGAAACCAAAACTGTACACAATACTCCAGATGTGGTCTCACCAGAGCCCTATACAACTGCAGAAGAACCTCCTTTGCCCCTATACTGAAATCCTCTTGTAACGAAGGCCAACATTCCATTAGCTTTCTTCACTGCCTGCTGTACCTGCACGCCAACTTTCAGTGACTGGTGTACAAGGACGCCCAGGTCTCGCTGAACCTCCCCCTTACCTAACCTAACCCCATTGAGTTAATAATCTGCCCCCTTGTTTTTGCCGCCAAAGTGGAGAGTCTATGACCTCTCGTCATAGCCTCAGAATTAAAGGACATTCTTTTAGGAATGAGATGAGGAGACATTTCTTTAGTCAGAGGGTGGTGATTCTGTGGAATTATTTGCCACAGAAGGCAGTAGAGGCCGTCAGTGGATATTTTTAGGGCAGAGATAGGTAGATTGTTGATTAGTACAGGTGTCAGAGGTTATGGGGAGAAGGCAGGAGAATTGGATTAGGAGGGAGAGATAGATCAGCCATCTTTATGGGCTGAGAGACTTGATGGGCCGAATGACCTAATTCTACTACTATCACTTATGACCTTATGACTTGATCCCATCACGGGTACTGACCTCCTCAACATAGAAGGGATCTACCGGAGCCGCTGCCTCAAAGAGAGAGCCAGCATATCAGAGACATGCACCACCCTGGCCACGCTCTCATTTTACACCCCTGAGAACGGGAAGAAGGCAAAGGAGCCTGAAAACTGTAGTGTCCAGGCTCAAGGGGCAGCTTCTTCCCAACAATCATCAGGCTATTAAACACTGCAACCTCAAAAATAAACTCTGAACTACATAGACGGCTGTGGCCAAGTCAATTGATATTTTTAAGGCAGAGATAGATAAATTCTTGATTAGAACCGGTGTCAAGGGTTATGGGGAGAAGGCAGGAAAATCGGATTAGAAGGCAGAAATCAGACATGATTGAATGGCGGAGTAGATTACGGGGGGCCTAATGGCCTAATTCTACTCCTATAACCTGTGAACGTGACTTGGGTGGGCACTGTTTTTGCCTTTGCACAATTATTGTTTGTTTTTTATATATATATATACTGAACATGATTTTTAGCTGTTTATTATGGTGTTTACATACGAGTACAATGTTTACATATCTGTCGTGCTGCCGCAAGTAAGAATGTCATAGTTCCGGTTTGGGACATGTGACAATTAAACACTCTTGACTCTTGACCCGCTGAGTTCTTCCAGCAGATTGTGTGTTGCTCAGATAAGTATACGAGAGAGAAAGCAAGGAGTAGAAGATGTCACGAGGATGTTAGTGATGAACTCACCGAGAGAGTTTAGTTTATTTTATTTTATTGTCACATGTACCAAGGTACAGTGAAAAGCTTTTGTTGCATGCTATCTGGTCAACAGAAAGACAATACATGATTACAATCGATCCATTTACAGTGTATGGATAGATGATAAGGGAATAGCGTTGAGTGCAAGGTAAAGCCAGTAAAGCCCAATCAAGGATAGTCCGAGGGTCACCAATGAGGTAGATAGTAGTTCAGGACTGCTCCCTGGTTGTGATAGGATGGTTCAGTTGCCTGATAACAGCTGGGAAGAAACTGTCCCTGAATCTGGTGGTGTGAGTTTTCACACTTCTATACCTTTTGCCCGATGGGAGAGGGGAGAAGAGGGAGAGGCCAGGGTGCGACTCGTCCTTTATTATACTGCTGGCCTTGCCAAGGCAGCTTGTGGTATAAATGGAGTCAATAGAAGGGAGGCTGGTTTATGTGATGGTCTGGGCTGCCTCCACTATTCGACAGGCCAGGATGGTGTCTCCAATCGTGAACTCAGATCGTGCATGGACCGTTGCCACAGAAGGCTGTGGAGGCCAAGTCAATGGATATTTCAGTACGGCAGAAATAGATAAGATTCTTGATCAGTATGGGTGTCAGGGGTTATGGGGAGAAGGCCGAAGAATGGTGTTAAGAGGGAAAGATAGATCAGCCATGATTGAATGGCGGTGTCGACTTGATGGGCCGAATGGCCTAATTCTGCTCCTATCACTTATTAACTTATGAACTTATGACCAGCTAGGCCAATCTGTGGTTCCAACTAGCTTCAAGAGCACTATAATCCCAGAGCCTTAAAAACGACAAGGTAGCAACATGCCTTAATCACTACCATCACATGCGTCTGACATCCACTGTCATGAAGTGATACGAGAGGCTGGTTATGGCGCATGTTAACTCTGGCCTCCCACAAAGCTTTGGTCCACAGCAGTTCATCTGCCATCGCAACACGTCCACAGCAAACGGCATCTCTCTGACGCTACGCTCATCCCTGGAATATGTGGATAATAAGGATACTGTTTAGGATCATAAAGATACTGGAATTTAGGAGATTGAGGGGAGGATCTTATAGAGACTTACAAAATTCTTCAGGTGTTGGACAGGCTAGATGCAGGAAGATTGTTCCCGATGTTGGGGAAGTCCAGAACAAGGGGTCACAGTTTAAGGATAAGGGGGAAATCTTTTAGGACCGAGATGAGAAAAATATTTTTCACACAGAGAGTGGTGAATCTCTGGAACTCTCTGCCACAGAAGGTAGTTGAGGCCAGTTCATTGGCTATATTTAAGAGGGAGTTAGATGTGGCCCTTGTGGCTAAAGGGATCAGGTGGTATGGAGAGAAGGCAGGTACGGGATACTGAATTGGTGGTGCAGGCTCGGAGGGCCCTATTTTCTATGTTTCTATGTTTCTATGTTTACAGACTCCACCTTCAACACCATAATTCCAACCAAACTCATGGATCTGACACATTCCGCTTCCCCCCCCCCCCCCCCCCCCCCCCCCCTTCCCCCCCCCCCCCCTCTGTATTGGACCCTTGACTCCTACCCAACACACAGCAATCGCTATGGCGTCAAAACAGCCTCCAGCATACTTGGCAACACCAGGCCTGGCTCGCCCGCTAGGGAACTGCCGGCCAGAGAGGAGGATGGAGAGAGACGATGGCGGTCACTGGACAAATAACCTGGTAAGAAGAACCTGGTGGGGTCTGACCTTCTGCACCCTGAAGGTTGGCTGTGGGAGGTGCCCCCTGGTGATCAAGGGGTCATAAGGTCATAGGTGAGGATAGGAACAGAATTAGGCCATTCGGCCCATCAAGTCTACCCTGGCATTCAACCATGGCTGATCCATCTCTCCCCCACAACCCCATTCTCTTGCTTTCTCGCCATAACCCCTGAAACCCGTACTAAAGGGCCTACGTACCAAAGGTTGAAAGGGCCGTGCAAACAGAGGACAATGGTTCATGGGACAACCGGAGAAGAGGCGACAGCTGTAACGGGCATGTGTGGCCAGCTGCAGGTGAGACTGAAAAATGGCATCAAAATGGCGACTCTTGCATACAGACAGTTTGAGGTATAAAGCCAGCTTTTACCAGGTGTTCGGAAGTAGTTAGGTCAGGCTACTCAATTGAAGGCAGCATCCCTTTGCCTCATAAAATGGATGAGATTCAGAGCAGAATCTGGGTCACAAGTAATTAGATTCAGGACTGGGAAGAAAATCAAATGTGTTCCTTTTTATAGTCTCTCCAGTGACAAGTTAGGTCCTTCGGTTTTTTAATATTATAATGCAACAAAAGGTCAAACTCACTTCTACTATTTGGTGTGGCTCTGTTGTAATTAATTTTATTCTTTGGAGAGGATTGCACTGCTGAAGTACATCAGCACAAGTAGGCTATATTATTTCCAGTGTTCAACAGTATGGTAATTCTCTGTCCCCCTTAATCAATTAGTTTGAAAAGTGACGTGCAGGATTTCTTTATGAAAAAAATGTCAAACTGTTATTTATCTGTACGGATTGTTATTTATTAACTGCCCAATACTCAAGTTAAACCCTTAAGCAGGTCAACAATGCAACAACACATCACTTTAACTTTGTTGTTATGGCAACAGCAGCTGAGAGATTTGTTAGATCTTTCATTTTGTCTTTCGTTTTTGCCCTTCACAGTGGAGAGATATTACATAACGCAAGCACAATAAATAAGAGTCAAAGAGATTATAAACGGCCATCAAGCAGCATGCTAAGAAGAAAAGAAGTGGAAGTTAGTCAGTAACTTAAAGATCATTCAGTTTTCTACATTTCCTCTCGAACTCACTCCTGAACACACACCACACACACACATGTACACACTCACAGACACTCCTCCAATAACGTATCTAGTTTTTAAGAAGGAACTGCAGATGCTGGAAAATCGAAGGTACACAAAAATGCTGGAGAAACTCAGCGGGTGCAACAGCATCTATGGAGCGAAGGAAATAGGCAACGTTTCGGGTCTGAAGAAGGGTTTCGGCCCGAAACGTTGCCTATTTCCTTCGCTCCATAGATGCTGCTGCACCCGCTGAGTTTCTCCAGCATTTTTGTGTAACTTATCTAGTTTATCAGTTTATCTTGTAAAATGGACAAGCTTCATGCCAGTGTTTGTGACAGGGTTTGAGTACAAGAGTAATGTCCCACTTATGCCCCTGTCCCACTTAGGAAACCTGAACTGAAACATCTGGAGACTTTGTGCCCCGCCCAAGGTTTCCGTGCGGTTCCCGGAGGTTCCCGGAGGTTTTTGTCAGTCTCCCTACCTGCTTCCACTACCTGCAATCTCCGGCAACCACCTGCAACCTCCGGGAACCGCACAGAAACCTTGGGTGGGGCGCAAAGTCTCCAGAGGTTTCCGTTCAGGTTTCCTAAGTGGGACAGGGGCATTAGAATGCCTTATTGCAACAATACAAGAACACGACCACAAGCTGGCCTCAGTCAGTGTAGATCATTATCAGTAGCAACATTGCTCCTCAACACACGTGCACCTCTGGGCAGCGTGCTTAGCCCTCCCCCTGCTTCCCTCTCTTTGTCCCCCGAGACTACAAAGTGCTGGCCAAGTCAGAGAACGATAAAAGACGCAAAGCACTGGCCAAGTCATTGGCTATTTTTAAGGCAGAGATGAACAGATTCTTGATTAGCAGTTAGAGGCTCCATTATCCCTTGCATTCAAAGCAGAGCTAGATGGATTTCTGAATACTGAAAGGACTTGGGAAGCTGGCAAGGTAATAGTGATGAGGTGAAATAAGTTCAGGTCCCACCGAACTTATTTCCACATACCTCGACTCCATCCTATCCCCCCTGGTCCAATCCCTCCCCAGCTATGTACAAGACACCTGACACGCTCTTCGTCTCCTTCATGATTTTCTTTTGCCAGGCCCCCACTCCCTCATCTTCACCATGGATGTCCAGTCACCCCCATCCCCCACAAGGAGGATCTTAAAGCCCTCCGTTTCTTCATCGACCATAGAACCAACCAATTTCCGTCCACTAATACTCTCCTCTGCCTAGCGGAGCTGGTCCCTACCCTCAACAACTTTTCGTTTGACTCCCCCCATTTCCTCCAAATCCAAGGCATAGCCATGGGCACACGCATGGGCTGCAGCTATGCCTGCCTCTTTGTAGGGTACGTCGAACAATCCTTGTTCGAGGAGTACCATGGCCCTATCCCCAAATTCTACATTGATGACTGCATTGGTGCTACATCCTGCATCCATACACAACTCACTGACTTCATCCATTTCACCGCTAATTTCCATCTGGCACTCAAATACACCTGGACCATTTCTGACATCTCCCTACTGTTTCTAGAACTCACTATCTCCATCGCAGGTAACAGATTACTGACCGACATCTACTACAAACCCATTGACTCCCTTAGCTATCTTGACTACACTTCTTCCCACCCTGCTTCCTGTAAGGCCTCTATCCCCTACTCCAAATTCCTCCGTCTACACCGTATCTGCACCCAGGATGAGGTGTTCCATACCAGGGCATCGAAGATGTCCTCATTCTTTAGGGAACGGGTGTTCTCCTCTTCTCTTATAGATGAGGCTCTCACCATGGTCTCCTCCATATCCCGCAGCTTTACTCTTACTCCCCATCCCCCCCACTCGTAACAAGGACAGTCTCCCCCTTGTCCTCATCTTCCACCCCACCAGCCGTCACATACAACATATAATCCTCACATGTTTTTGCCACCTCCAGCGGGATCCCACCACTGGCCATATCTTCCCATCTCCACCCCGTTCTGATTTCCGCAGAGACCGCACCCTCCGTAACTCCCTGGTCAATTTGTCCATTCCTACCCAAACCACCCCCTCTCCTGGTACTTTCCCTTGCAACTGCAGGAAATGCTACACTTGTCGCTTTACCTCCCCCCTAGACTGCATCCGAGGACCCAAGCAGTCTTTCCAGGTGAGGCAGAGATTCACCTACACATCCTCCAAAATCATCTATTAAATCCGCTGTTCTAGGTGTCAACTGCTCTACATCGGTGAGACCAAGCGCGGGCTCGGTGATCGCTTCGCCCAACACCTCCGCTCAGTTCGTACTAACCAACCTGATCTCCCGGTGGCTCAGCACTTCAACTCCCTCTCCCATTCCCAATCTGACCTTTCTGTCCTGGACCTCCTCCATTGTTAGAGTGAGGCCCAGCACAAATTGGAGGAACAGCACCTCATATTTTGCTTGGTTAGTTTACACCCCAGCGGTATGAACATTGACTTCTCTAATTTTAGATAGCCCTTGCTTTCTCCCTCATTCCCCTCCCCGTTCCCAGCTCTCCCACAAAGCCTACTGTCTCCGCCTCTTCCTTTCTTTTTCCCGCACCCCCTCCCTTCCCCGACATCAGTCTGAAGAAGGTCGCCTATTTCCTTCTCTCTAAAGATGCTGCCTCACCCGCTGAGTTTCTCCAGCATTTTTCGTCTACCGTGATGAGATGGAAGATCAGTCACCCATCTTGGTTCATGCCAGGATAGGCTTGAAGGGCCAAATGGCCTACTCTTGCTCCAATGTCTTATGTCATCACACAAACCAACCTCCCTTCTGTTGATTCAATGTATACCTCACACTGCCACGGCAAGGCCAGCAACACAATCAAGGACGAGTTGCATCCCGGTCACCCACTTCTCCTCTCTCCCATCAGGCAAAACGTACAGAAGTGTGAAAACGCACACCTCCAGATTCACGGGCAGTTTCTTCCCAGCTGTTATCAGGCAACTGAATCATCCTACCACAACTAGAGAGCAGTGCTGAACTACTATCCACCTCATTGGTGACCCTCAGACTACCCTTGATCGGGCTTCACTGGATTTGCCTTGTACTAAACGCTATTCCCTTTATCATGTATCTATACGCGGTAAATGGCTCGATTGTAATTATGAACTGTATAGTCTTTCCGCTGACTGGATAGCACACAACAAAAGCTTTTCACTGTACCTCGGTACACGTGACAATAAACTAAACGTTCTCATATGAGTTCATATTTACTCGCTCTATACCGGGGCACTCGTCCACTCGACAAAGCCAGCAGTGTCATCGGCTTTCCACGTCGCAATCTGCAAAACGCACCCAAAGAAGTTAAGATCCAAGCATAGAAAAGCTTTGTATGTCCATATGTTGAATATTGCTGCTCCGTGTGGGATCCTTTCACTCAAGGGAACATCAATAAGATCCAGGCAGTGCAAAACAGAGCAGCATGTTTCATATCTAACAACTACCAGTGGCAGAGCTCAGTCTCCAGCATGATAAAGGACTTTAAACTTCATCCACCTACCACTCGTCACATGTTCATCAGACTGACAACATTCCACAAGATCAAGAATACTACTATTGATTTAAGGATGGCGGACCACATCCAGTTAACCCAAGCGCCCATAGGCAGGTCAACCAGAAGCTACCAACCTGGAAATTATTTCATTCCGCACGCCACTTCATTAGCACTTTCTAACACGTTTTTCTTCAAGACAGCAAGGGATTGGAATACCCTACCAGCCAGCATCAGAGATCTCCAAAACATCAACACATACAAAGATGCACTGCAAAAGCATCTCCTTCTCGACTAGCACATCCACCATCATCATAGTGCTGAGTGATGCTCTACTTAGAGCTTTTCAAGGTATTACATCCAGATCCAGATCCAAAACAATTTCCGAACAATTCTATCACAAAATTTAAACGCACATTCTTTAAGCAGAAGTACCTTTTCTACAATGACGTTTAATTACTATCGGAATATCGCTTTCTTTTAATCACCTGTCACGACTACACCGTTTTCAGACAAGGGGTATCAGCAATACAAAATGCACAAATGATTAGATGCAAAAGATAATTTTGATACAAGTTAGAGGGATTGGGTTTCACCTGCCTGCACTGTGTGGTCTAAAATTGCCTCATAGGTGCTAATCCCCCGGATAATTCAGGAGTCAAGTGAGGGTAACCCGACTCTGGCAATTAAATCTTCCCTTTCTCCTTCCCAGCTCGGCATCGCTCCCTTCTCCAGCCCGCCCCACACGAGGAACTCGCTTGCAGTCAGTGGCTCACAGTGTTGTGACCTGCAGGACGGGCTGGGCTCCTGCACACACAGCGGTCTACACTTCCTCCAGCTTGGTTCTTGGTTTCTTGGTCCTCCAAAATATTCCAAATGGAATTTAAACTGGAGGTGGTGAAGGGAGGGTTTAAGCCAGAAAGGGTTATTGGGAAGAAAGAGCTACTTTAAATTTAGTTGCATCTGGTTGGGTAACTATAGTTGGGTGGAGATTATTCCATGCTTTAATTGTGCGGGGGAAGAACGAATTGCTGTACACATCTGTCTTTGTAGCTGGGATCGTTTTGCCCGTTTCGAGAGAGGTCCGAATGAAAGAACCTCTCTCCAACTGGACCCTGCTGACCAGCCACTTACCCTCCAGTTAGAGGAGGTAAAGCGGGCCCTGAGAACTGTTAATGCTAGTAAGGCTGCTGTCCCGGATGAGATCCCAGGCAGGGTGCTCCGGGACTGTGCTCACCAGCTCGCTGGGGTATTCACAGACATTTTTAACATTTCCCTAGCACACTCCTCCGTGCCAGCGTGCCTGAAAACCACCACTATCATCCCGGTGCCCAAGCAGACAAGCATCAACTCCCTCAATGACTACAGGGCCATTGCTCTTACATCTGTAGTCTCCAAGTGCTTTAAAAGGCTGGTCCTAGGTCACCTTAAATTATCTCTCCTCCCCTCACTCGACCCACACCAGTATGCATATAGGGCTAATAGATCTACAGAGGATGCCATAAACACTGTCCTCCATGCTGCACTACAACACCTAGAGGAGAAGGGGTCATATGTCAGGATGCTTTTTGTTGATTACAGCTCAGCTTTTAATACAATCATACCCAGCAAGCTGATTACAAAAATGCTAGACCTTGGCCTCAGCAGTCAACTGTGTCGGTGGATATTGAACTTTCTCAGTGAATGCCCACAGACGGTGAGACTTGGACCCTACACCTCGACATCCCTGACCCTCAGCACAGGAGCACTGCAGGGCTGTGTGCTCAGTCCGCTCCTCTACGCCCTATACACACATGACTGCTTGTGCCCCATCACCCCGCAAATAGCTCAGGCCACTGGAGATAGGGGGCGAGGAGGTGGAGAGGGTGCCTAGTTTTAAATTTCTGGGGATCAACATCAGTGAGGATCTTAAATGGTCTGTGAACTCTGCTGTAGTTGTAAAAAAGGCGCAACAGAGACTTTACTTCCTCAGAACACTGAGGAAGGCCCATCTGTCTGGTAAACTGCTGGAGTCTTTCTACCGCTGTTCGGTAGAAAGCATACTGACTTACTGCATAACTGCCTGGTTTGGGAACTGTTCAGCAGCTGACAGAGCAGCTCTCCAGAGGGTGATAAAAGCTGCCCAGGGTATCATTGGACTCCCCCTGCCCCCTCTGGAGGACATTTACCACTCCAGGTGCCGCAGCAGGACCTGTAATATCGTGAAAGACATTACACATCCTTGTCACCACCTTTTCACACTGCTGCCCTCAGGAAAAAGGTACAGGTCGCTAAAGTCACGCACTGCCAGACTCAAGAACAGCTTTTACCCATCAGCAATCTTGGAACTGAACTCTGTCTCGGGAGCGGGTTATGGGGAAGGAGGGGGGGGGTGGGAGACAGTGTTAATTTATGTAAATGTGAATCCATGGGTGGGTTTGGGGAGGGAGGGAGTGTAAAAAGTATGAGTATGCGAATGTTTGAAGTTCTTTTAAATGGAGAGACACAGTAATCTCGTTGTATGTGACACATGCAATGACAATAAAGCATTCTGATTCTGATCGCAAATTGGATCGAATGCCCTCGTCTGCTCCTAATTGGTTTGGGTTTGGTGTAGGTCTTGTAATCTATGTCGAGTTGACCATTTAACATTTTGTAAAAACAGGTCAAACGGTGAGGTTCACGTCTGTCTTGGAGAGGGTTCCACCCCAGAGAATTCAGAAGTTTGGTGATAATCGCTTCTCTCTCATAGGTGTTGGTAACAAATCGAGCTGCCTGTCTTTGGACACGTTCGATGGAAGAATTGTTTTTATTTGTGTATGGGTCCCATGCTGCAACTGCGTAGTCCAAATGAGGTCTAACGAGGGTGAAGTATAGCTTCTCCTTGACAGAAGCTTGTGCAAGGGTCGCAAGCAAAGATACTAGAAGTGGGGAGAAGCTGGGGGGGGGGGGGGGTCATATTTTGCATTCAATGCACCTTGTGCCGCGGTGTGCAAACAGCCAGTTGCCTGCCCCGAATGAACAGTGTTTCTCTTTTGACGGCGACTGTTACATTTCTCCCACCACTTTCACTTTGCAAAGAGGGAATCGGTGCTGTTGATTACATTCCCCTCTCTCACAAGCAGCAAGCTGCATTAATGCAGATAAGATAATCTACCGGCAGCAAAACTCAGACCTTCTTAAAAAAACTAACAAATACCAACAGACAGGCATGGGTTGCTGCTAGTGCCAACTCGCTTATAATGTTTTTAGTTTTTATTTAATCTGCCCTTTTTTCACTTCCTCCTACCGGTGTTGCTGGTAGACAGTGCAACTGATTACAGAGAGTGGCGGACACAACTCAGTCCATCACAGGTACTGACCTCCCCCACCATTGAAGGGATGGATCTACAGGAGGCACTGCCTCAATAAAAGCAGCCAACATTGTCATAGAGTGATGCAGCGTGGAAACAGGCTCTTCGGCCCAACATGCCCACACCGGCTAAAATGTCCCAGCTACACTAGTTCCACCTGCCTGCGCCTGGGTCCATATCCCATCAAACCTGTCCTATCCATGTACCTGTCTAACTTAAAAGATTGGATAGTCCCAGCCTCAACTACCTCATCCGGCAGCTTGTTCCATACACCCACCATCCTTTGTGTGAAAAAGTTACCCCTTGGATTCCAATTAAATATTTTCCCCTTCACCTTGAACCGATGTCCTCTGGTCACCTAATCTGGGCAAGAGACTCTGTGCATCATCAAAGACTCACACCACCCTGGCCACACTCTCATTTCACTGCTACCATCGGAATGAAAGTTACAGGAGCCTGTAACGTGTGATCACCAGGTTCAAGAACAGCTTCTTCCCTGCAAATGTTTAAAAAAAACATTTGGACAGGTTCATGGATAGGATAGGGTTAAAGTGGTATGAGCCAAACACAGGCAGGTGGGACTAGTGTAGATGTGGCATGTTGGCCGGTGTGGGCAAGTTGGGCAAAAGGGCGTGTTTCCGCAACTCTAACCATCAAACACACTCATGAAACGTTCGAAAAGCCCTGAAGTTTTACATTACGGTCCTCAGGTAGCTTCTTTAAGGGTTGACGATGTCAGCATCATTTTCATTTTATTTCCTGACTTTCTGGGACATCCCCCTCAAAAGGTAAATAAATGCACTGCACAAGTAAGACTCAATGATACTTTGTTGCCACGTGTACCTAGGTAGAGTGAACTGCTTTGTTTTGTCTGAAGAAGGGTCTCGACCCAAAACGTTGCCTATTTCCTTCGCTCCATAGATGCTGCGGCACCCGCTGAGTTTCTCCAGCTTTTTTGTGTACCTTTGTTTTGCATACAACCAAATTCATGGAGCAGATCTCACCCAGGCAGTACACAGGTATCGCCACATTATGTCGCCGACAGTTATAAAAGTTCATCAAACAGTCCTGCCTACTGCACGTGGCAACAGCCCCATCCCACCCTGGGTCCCCTTCGTTCTTGCTAGCCCCCCACTAATTGTAGAGTGTCATTAAAAGTGTAATTACTCCAGCTTGCAAAGACAATCACAGACCCAACATGTAATCAGTTTGCAATGTATAAACACCATTCGACTGGCCACAAGGCCCTTTACTCTTTCAACTTACAAAGTTTTGTTTAGTTTGCTTTGGAGACATAGCGCGGAAACAGGACCTTGGGCCCGCTGAGTCCACGGCGCCCATTGATCACCCGTTCACACCAGTTCTATGTGTTATCCCACTTTCAAATCCACTCCCCACACACTCGGGGCAATTCACAGAGGCCAATTAACCTACAAACCCGCACGTCTTTGGGATGTGGGAGGAAACCACTGCACCCGGAGGAAACCCACATGGTCACAGGGAGAACTTGCAAACTCCTGCCTGTATAGGACTATCTATATTGGAATCATGGTGTGATACAGTGTGGAAATAGGCCCAACTCGCCCACAACGGCCAAAATGTCCCAGCTACACTAGTCCCACCTGCCTGCACTTGGTCCATATCCCTCCAAACCTGTTCTATCCATGTACCTGTCTAAATGTTTCTCAGAAGTTGGGATAGTCCCTGCCTCAACTACCTCCTCTGGCAGCTTGTTCCATACACCCACCACCCTTTGTGTGAAAAAGTTACCCCTCAGATTCCTATTAAATCTTTTCCCTTTCACCTTGTACCTATGTCTTTGTGTCCTCGATTCCCCTACTCTGAGCAAGAGACTCTGTGCATCGATCCGATCTATTCCTCTCATTGTTTTATACACATATCATGAGTTTGTACGTTTTCTCTGTCTTCCCCATCATATCCATCTCAGCACTACTTTTAATCTTTCATTGGATGGGGATATCGGAGATGAGGTAGACATCAGTAACCGTTATTTGAGTTGGATAATAATAATAATAATAAATTTTATTTAATGGGCGCCTTTCAGACATCTCAAGGACACCTTACATAGTAATCGGAATAAAAACATATAATCGGAATATAACAAGTAATAAAGACATCACAGAGACACAAATTAAAAACAGAATTCCATCCAAAAACAGAAAATCAAAAACACAGTGTGAAGAGAGACCCGCAGCCCGGAGATGTTGCTCTCGGCGGTCCAGCTCGCCAGAGCTCCAGCGCGTCGCTCCAGCGCGGCGACCCAGGCAAGGCATCGCCCGCTCCACTCCGCTCCGCTCCAGCGCTCCAATGCTGTGCCGCCGCCGAGGCCGAGGTGCTGGGCGGTCCCCGCCAGGAAACGGCGCTCCAAGCCCGCTGGTACGCCACGAGGACGGGTCGACGGGCAGCCCGGAGAAAAGGCTGCCACACCGACCAGGTAGGGACCTAGAAATAAAGTTTACACCTACCCCCCACATTAAAAAGACCATATCCCCTACAAACAAAAAACAGGACTCACTAAAAACTATAAAAAAACGAATTTAAAACGGACGGCTGCTGGCTAGCAGCCGTTCACCAAGATGGTTCCTCCTCCAATGGGTTGGCAGCCATTGTAAAGCAAGGATAGGATTCAACCACATCAGTGGGTTTGAAGTCACAAGTAGGCTTGAACCCAGGAAGCATGCCTGATTTCCCTGACTGAAGGATATTAGCAAATCAGGTAGGTTTTTGCAACATGTGTAGGAAGAGACCTGGGTTCGAACCTGACTATGGGTGCTATCAGTACGGAGTTTACTGTACGAAGTGCAGACGTTACAAGGCCTTCTACGCCCGAACCTCCAGACTCAGGAACAGCTTCATTCCCAGAGCTATAGCGGCTCTGAACCGGCCCTGCTGAGTGCCCCCCACCCCCCTGGACTGTCTCCCTCGGATGGTCACGTCGCACAGACACATCTGCACTTTAGTCTGTTTGAACTGTTTTGACTATTTACTGTTGTAATGTTCTTTTTATAACCATGTTCTCGGGATATCTAAATCTAAATTTTATTAGTTATTTAAGTTATGACATCGGATGGAAGCTGCATACCAAATCTCGTTGCACTTATGTGCAATGACAATAAAATATATTATTATTATTATTATTATTATTATTATTATTATTATTATTGTTTATACGTTCTCCCTGTGACCATGTGGGTTTTCTCCAGGTGCTCCAGTTTCTTCCCACACTCCAAACACATGCAGGTTTGTAGGTTAATTGGCTTCGGTAAAATTATAAATAGTCCCTAATGTGTCGGATATTGCTAGCGTGTGGAAGGATCGCTGGTCAGCGTGGACTCGGTGGGCCAAAGGGCCCGTTTCTGCGCTGTATCTCTCAAGTCAATGTTTAAACTATGCTTTTTGCAATCCTTTATGTTAGAGATTGTTTTGGAATTATATTCCCAGTGGTCACGAAGTTAAGAAAGAAAGGCATCTACTTACAAAGTGCCTTTAATTTCAAGGAATTTTATAAGCAACAAAATATTTTTGAAATGTGGTAAGTATTATAATGTAGGAAATGAGGAGCTGCTTTTCACATAGTGAGGACCACACAGAACATTGTGACGATGAGCGATAATTGAAGATGTTGATCGAGTTAAATGTTAAGCAAGATACGGAGGGGAAAATATCCTTGTTCTTCAAAATGGTGCCATTGTCAATTTTATGTCTACTTGCGAGAGCATTCGTGACCTCAGTTTAACAATGCATCAAAAACATAGAACATAAAAGATAGAATAGCACACTGCAGGATCAGGCCCTTTGGCCCACAATGTGCTCTCTAGACATGTTGCCAAGTTAAACTTGTCTCTGTCTACACCTGATGCATATGCTTCCATCCGCTGCACATAAATTTTCAAAAGCCTCCTCTACAGGCTGTGCACGCCATACGCAAGAAGAAGAAGAAGAAGAAGTAAAGCCTCCTAAATGCATCTATTGCATCTTGATCCACCACCACCTCTGGAGGCGCGTTTCAGACATCCACTTGGAAGTGTAGAGGATGTTCCCACTGGTGGGAGAGTCTAGGTCTAGGACCAGAGGGCACAGCCTCAGAATAAAAGGACGTACCTTTAGAAAGGAGATGAGGAGGAATTTCTGTAGCCAGGTGGTGAATCCGTATAATTGATTGCCACAGACAGTTGTGGAAGCCAAGTCATTGGGAACTTCTAAAGCGAAGATTGATAGGTTTTTGATTAGTAAGGGCGTCAAAGGTTACGGAGAGAATGCAGGAAAATGGTGTTGAGAGGGAAAGATAGTTCAGTCATGATTGAATGACAGTCCCGATGGACCGAATGGCCTAATTTTCCTCCTACATCTTATGAACATGAATTTATCAAAAACCTGTCCTGCACATCTCCTTTAAACTTTGCCCCTCTCACCTGAAAGCTTTGCCCTCTACATAGAAATATAGAAACATAGAAAATAGGTGCAGGAGTAGGCCATTCGGCCCTTCGAGCCTGCACCGCCATTCAATATGATCATGGCTGATCATCCAACTCAGTATCCTGTACCTGCCTTCTCTCCATACCCCCTGATCCCTTTAGCCACAAGGGCCACATCTAACTCCCTATTAAATATAGCCAATGAACTGGCCTCAACTATATTCTGTGGCAGAGAATTCCAGAGATTCACCACTCTCTGTGTGAAAAATGTTTTTCTCATCTCGGTCCTAAAAGATTTCCCCCTTATCCTTAAACTGTGACCCCTTGTTCTGGACTTCCCAACAATCGGGAACAATCTTCCTGCATTTATCTTTCCCTCTCAACACCATTTTCCTGCATTCTCTCCGTAACCTTTGACGCCCTTACTAATCAAAAACCTATCAATCTCCGCTTCAGAAGTTCCCAAAGACGGTCCAATCCCTTAAGAATTTTGTAAGTTTCTATAAGATCCCCTCTCAACCTTCTAAATTCTAGCGAGTACAAGCCAAGTCTATCCAGTCTTTCTTCATATGAAAGTCCTGACATCCCAGGAATCAGTCTGGTGAACCTTCTCTGTACTCCCTCTAATCTTTGATATTTCCACCCTGGGAAAAATGTTCTGCCCACCTCCTCTATGCCTGCATCTAATCTATCTATATTACTAAAAGTCTGTTCTTGACCGGTTTTGGCCATCTGTGCTGCGATTTCCGAGAGAATGCCGCCACCTACGGTCGTCATTTTTGGCCACCTTGCTCAGAGCCCCCCTCCGCCGCATGTGTGCCGAGGATTTTTCCCGTCGATTAAAAATGACAGAGATATTAATGTTTTTACAAAATTCCCCATTCTCTCTGCTGCCCCCGCTGGCGGCAGGGGGGGAGGGACTATAAAACCAGGAAGTGGTGTGCCTCACTCACTCTTCAAGATGGAGGAAGGCAGAGGGTCACGTTTCTCTGAGCTGTGAATAACACTGAACACATGTCGACTCAAATGTAAGTGCCCTTAGTGGTTCTAAAATGCTTGCAGAATGTGTCTATTGGTTCTAAAGCTTGCAAAAAGTGTCTCTATTGGTTCTAAAGCTTGCAAAAAATGTCTATTGGTTCTAAAGCTTGCAAAAAAAGTGTCTATTGGTTCTAAATCTTGCAAAAAAATGTCTATTGGTTCTAAAGCTTGCAAAAAGTGAGTCTAGTGGTTCTAAAGCTGGCAAAAAGTGAGTCTATTGGTTCTAAAGCTGGCAAAAAGTGTCTCTATTGGTTCTAAAGCTTGCAACAAAATGTCTATTGGTTCTAAAGCTTGCAAAAAAATGTCTATTGGTTATAAAGCTTGCAAAAAAATGTCTATTGGTTCTAAAGCTTGCAAAAAAATGTCTATTGGTTCTAAAGCTTGCAAAAAAATGTCTATTGGTTCTAAAGCTTGCAAAAAAATGTCTATTGGTTCTAAAGCTTGCAAAAAAATGTCTATTGGTTCTAAAGCTTGCAAAATGTGTCTCTATTGGTTCTAAAGCTTGCAAAAAAAATGTGTATTGTTTCTAAAGCTTGCAAAATGTGTCTCTATTGGTTCTAAAGCTTGCAAAAAAATGTCTATTGGTTCTAAAGCTTGGAAAAAAATGTCTATGGTTCTAAAGCTTGCAAAAAAATGTCTATTGGTTCTAAAGCTTGCAAAAAAATGTCTATTGGTTCTAAAGCTTGCAGAAAATGTCTATTGGTTCTAAAGCTTGCAAAAAAAGTGTCTATTGGTTCTAAAACTTGCAAAACAATGTCTATTGGTTCTAAAGCTAGCAAAACAATGTCTATTGGTTCTAAAGCTTGCAAAACAATGTCTATTGGTTCTAAAGCTTGCAAAAAAATGTCTATTGGTTCTAAAGCTTGCAAAAAATGTCTATTGGTTTTAAAAATGTCTATTGGTTCTAAAGCTTGCAAAAAGTGTCTCTATTGGTTCTAAAGCTTGCAAAAAGTGTCTCTATTGGTTCTAAAGCTTGCAAAAAAAAGTCTATTGGTTCTAAAGCTTGCAAAAAGTGTCTCTATTGGTTCTGAAGCTTGCACGTTTTTGAAGTTGAAAAGCACTACTTACTGCAAATGGTGGCTTGGGAGCTTTGGCTTGAAGTTGAAAGGCACTATTACTGCAAATGGTGGCTTGGTTGCTTTGGCTTGACGTTGAAAGGCACTAACTGCAAATGGTGGCTTGGTTGCTTTGGCTTGAAGTTGAAAGGCACTACTTACTGCAAATGGTGGCTTGGTTGCTTTGGCTTGAAGTTGAAAGGCACTACATTGCAAATGGTGGCTTGGGAGCTTTGACTTGAAGTTGAAAGGCACTACTTACTGCAAATGGTGGCTTGGGTGTTTTGGCTTGAAGTTGAAAGCACTACTTACTGCAAATTGTGGCTTGGGTGCTTTGGTTTGCAGTTGAAAGGCAGTACTTACTGCAAATGGTGGCTTGGGTGCAATGGCTTGAAGTTGAAAGGCATTACTTACTGCAAATGGTGGCATGAAGTTGAAAGGCACTACTTACTGCAAATAGTGGCTTGGGTGCTTTGGCTTGAAGTTGAAAGCACTACTTACTGCAAATGGTGGCTTGGGAGCTTTGGTTTGAAGTTGAAAGGCACTATTACTGCAAATGGTGGCTTGGTTGCTTTGGCTTGAAGTTGAAAGGCACTACTTACTGCAAATGGTGGCTTGGATGTGGCTTGAAGTTGAAAGGCACTACTTACTGCAAATGGTGGCTTGGGTGTGGCTTGAAGTTGAAAGACACCACTTACTGCAAATGGTGGCTTGGGAGCTTTGAAGTTGAAAGGCACTACTTACTACAAATGATGGCTTGGGTGTGGCTTGAAGTTGAAAGACACCACTTACTGCAAATGGTGGCATGAAGTTGAAAGGCACTACTTACTGCAAATGGAGGCTTGGGAGCTTTGGCTTGAAGTTGAAAGGCACTATTACTGCAAATGGTGGCTTGGGTGTGGCTTGAAGTTGAAAGGCACTACTTACTGCAGATGGTGGCTTGGGTGCAATGTCTTGAAGTTAAAATGCATTACTTACTGCAAATGGGGGCGTGGGTGCATTGGCTTGAAGTTGAAAGGCACTACTTACTGCAAATGGTGGCTTGGGAGCTTTGGCTTGAAGTAGAAAAGGCACTATTACTGCAAATTGTGGCTTGAAGTTGAAAGACACTACTTACTGCAAATGGTGGCTTGGGTGCTTTGGCTTGAAGTTGAAAGGCACTACTTACTGCAAATGGTGGCATGAGGTTGACAGACACTACTTACTGCAAATGGTGGCTTGGGAGCTTTGAAGTTCAAAGGCACTACTTCCTGCAAATGGTGGCTTGGGTGTGGCTTGAAGTTGAAAGCCACTACTTACTGCAAATGGTGGCTTAGATGCATTGGCTTGAAGTTGAAAGGCACCACTTACCGCAAATGGTGGCATGAAGTTAAAATGCATTACTTACTGCAAATGGTGGCTTGGGTGCTTTGGCTTGAAGTTAAAGGCACTACTGTAAATGCACTTACTTCCTGTTTGCACTGTATATTGATTTTAGATAAAACGCTACCACATACGGCTGTGATTTTTGGCCATCTTACTCAGTCCCCCTCCGCTGAGCAGGTGCAGAGAATTCTTCCCATCAATGAAAAATAAAAGTGTTATTAGTTTTAAAAAAAATGTTGAGAATCTCTCTCCTGTCAATCACTCCATGAAAGCCACACCTTTTCCGGTGGGTGGGGGGAGGGGTTATAAAACCCGAAAATGTGGGTGTGGCTCAGTCTCTGCAAGATGGAGGAGGGAGAGGTCACGACTCACTGTCTTTAGTGGCTTTGCACCCTACTTCAAATGGTATGAAACTGCAGTTGAGTTTGGTGGCCTTGCACCCTGCTAGAAGTGGTAAGAAACTGCACTTGAATTTGGTGGCCTTATACACTGCTTGAAATAGAATTTCAAGGATTAGCCGTGAGTCAACTACGAGCCCACCAGCCGTGAGTAAGTTGCCAGCACAACAGGCTTGATTGACTGAGACGCCAGCCCAAGAATCCATTTGGCGCACAATTTGCATACTAGCCCTCTGGAAACCAGTCCCTTCAGCCCACAACACCCATACTAGCGCTCCAGAAAGCCCCCCCCCAACTGGCCACCAATATTAGAATTGGTGGAGAGGTGGAATATTGCGTTGGATGACCAGCCCTCCTGTGTGATGCTGGGACCCAACGGGTCCCACTTAGTCTTGTATTTTATATACTTCTGTCAGGTCTCCCCTCAGCCTCTGAAGCTCCAGAGAAAAAAGTCCAAGTTTCTCCACCCTCTCCACCATCCTCTCCATTTAGCTAACACCCTCTGACCCAGACAGTATTCTGGTAAACGTCTTCTGCACCCTTTCCAAAGCCTTCACATGCTTTCCAAGAGCTTTGATGGTGGATCACTCCCTTGGTACCACACTGTAAAGGCAAGCTGGATTTTGTGCTCTGGTCTCTCGAATGAACACAGAACATAGCAAAATGGTTGTGAATGCTTTGGGGCACCTTATACTTGGAACATTTCCAGAACAAATGCAAGTTATTTATTTCTCTACAGCTTATTTTTATTTTTAAATAGAATTTTTACAAATTAAATTTCATTGAAGTTTCAATTGAAAGAAATCTCAGGCTGCATGACGCTTCCGTGAGGACCAACATTTATTTAGTTTAGTTTCAGTTTAGAGATACAGCATGGAAACAGGCCCTTTGGCCCACCGAGCCTGCGCCGATCAGCGATCCCCACAGGGCCGGATTTAGATGAAGAGAGGCCCTAGGCTATTCCACTTGTGAGGCCCTTCCCAATCCCCCACCCCCACGACGAGAGGAAGATGGAAGAGTCCAGCAGATTGACACCGATGTGCAGCCGAGCGTGGCCAATGAGATAAGGGCTGGAAAGCTGAGCTTATCATTTATTGCCAGTGCTAGTGTCGAGTTATCGGCTTAAAACACTATTATTATGAAATGGAGGGCAAGGAAAATTACTGAAGTGTTGTTTAGAGACTACAATGCGTTGTGACAGCATATGTAAGAAAGGCCTACGACAGTGTCAAAAATATTATACACCAGGCCCGTATGAAGCTTTTCAAAAAGGGGGTGGCATAGCAGAATTACAAACATTTTATGTGAAATAGGTGCATGCTGCGCATATCACAAGCGCGAAACTGAAAGACCCTGGCAGCCGGGGTCCAATGGCCCTGGAAGCTCTGAGGTTTTAGGTGCTCTGGTGAATTTTGAGCCTTATTTTGCAGCATTTTCGCACCAAATTTATGACCAATATTTCAGAAATAATTTTGGTTGCGTCAAGAGTAATGAGTGGTTGGAATGGGATGATTGGGGTCATTGTTGTATACATTTTTATTAAATCAAGAATTGAAGCTGTCTTTGTTTTAATAATTAAGTTGTAAACTAAAATTTTATGTAAAATGTTATAAAGAAACATGCAAACACTGCAAATAAAATACTGTAAGTTTTTGCAGTAAATAAAACCTTTTTTTAGAAAATGTTTTGTGTATTGATTTGATTGCCTGTTACTGTTCGACTGTGTTAGATTAAAATTAAAAATATGATGCAAAATGAAAGTTGTAAACTATGGAATACAGTATTGTTTTTCAGTATTGTTATAGAAAAGAAAGCAGTTCCAATTGTTTGATATTATTCATATGGAAGAGAAAATATAATTGCTCTAAAACCTACCTTAATTTTGCAATCCCACTAAAGATAATCCCCATTTCCCTCTCCACCCACCTCCTTCCCCCTCCCTCTCCCTCCACTTCTCTCTCCCTCCCCATCTCTCTCTCCCCCCTGCCACTCCTTCCCCTCTCCCTCTCCCCCTCCGCTCTCTCTCTCTCTCCCCCTCCCCACCCTCACTCTCCCCCCTCTGTCTCAACTCCCCCTTTCCCCCTCTCACATCCCCCCTCTCTCTCTCCCTCCCTCCCCCTCTCTCTCCCTCCTGTGGCACGAAGACACGACTCCGCGCCGCAGACACCATAGCCCGGCGAAACGGTCACTCCCGCAACGCAATATTCGACTACTTACCTGGAGTAGCCACCAAGGATCTTTGGTAGACACGAGGCATCGAGGTGATTGTGTGGAGTGCAAATGGAGATCTGAACCCGCCCAGTCCCACTGCGCACGCGCAGAGAGACAGGGTCATTTTGCGTCGCTACTGCGTCACCGGCTTCCCCCAACTGCGCAGGCGCGGATGGTCGCAATTTTTTTCCCCAAAACTTCCAGCGGGCCGGAACCAGAATTTCGGGTAATTTCCGTCAAAGTGGAAACGCTGATAGCGTTCCAATTTTTTTTTTCTCAGGGTTTTTTTTACTCAGGGAAAAAAACACCTTGGCCGGAGGCCCCCTAGATTTTGCGGCCCTAGGCTTCAGTCTATGAAGCCTGTAGGTAAATCCAGCCCTGCCAAAGCCCCCCTAGATCCCGAGGCCCTAAGCTTAAGCTTGTGAAGCTTATACGTAAACCCGGCCCTGGATCCCCGCACACTAGCGCTGTCCTACACACACTTGGGACAATTTACAATTTTACCGAAGGCAATTAACCTATAAACCTGTACCTCTTTGGAGTGTGGGAGAAATCCAGAGATCCCGAAGAAACCCCATGCAGGTCACGGGGAGAACGTACAAACTCTGGAACACACAGCATCCCTAGTCAGGATCAAACCAGGACTCTGGCGCTGTAAGGCAGCAACTCTACCGCTGTGCTACCAGTTTTGTTATCTTTACTTATTTGTTATCTTTACGCAAATGTTTTATCTTTCCTCACTCCAAGCCGCGGAGTGCGTTCTGATCCTTCCCGACGTCGGAAGAGTTCTTGTACATCGCGCCGTCTGTAACGGCGACTGCGGAGGGTTCAAGGCCCCGACCAAGGGTGAGCAAAGGAGGAAGAGTGACTGAACTTTATTGCCTTCCATCACAGTGAAGAATGCTGATTCCACTGTGGTGGATGTTTATGTTAAACTCTATCATGTATTGTGTTCTTTCTACTTGTATGGCTGTATGGCAACTCAAATATCACTGTACCTTAATTTGTGCATGTGACAATAAATGTGAACTTGAACTTGGACTTGGACTTGAATGTAGTGAATCATGTTCTCAAACCAATGACAATAACTCCTGGGTAGGGAGTTCCAGAATCTGACCCAAATGCCAATATATGTCCAAACAGGTGAGGAGTGTGTGACTAAGAACCTTGGAGATAGTTGGTCTTCCAATTCCTGTGCTTCTGGTGGCCTTCCGGCTAGTAGAGGTTTGTTTAGTTTAATTTAATTTAGAGATACAACATGGAAACACTTCATTCGGCCCACCGAGTCCACACCGACCATTGATCACTCAACTGGTTCACACTAGTTCTATGTTACTCACTTTATCATCCACTTCCTACACACTAAGGGCAATTTACAGAGGCCAATTAACCTACAAACCCAAACGTCTTTAGAATGTGGGAGAAAACCGGAGCACCCAGAGCAAACCCACATGGTCACAGGGGTAATGTGCAAACTCCACACAGTCAGCACCCGAGGTCAGGATCGCACCCTGGTCTCTGATGCGGTGAGGCAAAAGCTCTACCAGTTGCGCCGTTGTGCCACCCAGTTGTGCCATTATGCTGTCCTTTCATCCAAGAAGCTTTTTGGTTATCTAGTCGGTACTTTCACATGGAATCAGAACTGATGTAATTTACTCTTGAATGTAAAACTGTGCTGAAATAATTGGCCCCTGTGACCATCCCTGTTGATGTAGAAGCCACAAGAAACACACCTGGGACCGACAGTTTAGCAGACACTAAGCAAAAGCTGAGCCCCACTAGTAAAGGACTGTCACAACTCTGAATGTAAACGTTTGAAAAGTAGGAACAGGAAGTCCTGCAGTTACAGAATTCTTGCAATTCTATGGATGTGCCCAAGACTTAAAGCAAAGGAAAAAAACAGTGTTTACAATGATTCCAAAAGACCAACAGGAAATGTGAACAGAAATGGAACAGGATTTATTTTCCTGCTCTCCAGAGATGCTGCCTGTTGCGTTGAGTTACCCCAGCATTTTGTGTCTACCTTCGATTTAAACCAGCATCTGCAGTTCTTTCCTAAATTTTATCGTGGAGACTTGAGTATATTTCAGTCCAGCAAATATTTAATATTCACGTTGTTAACTTTATCTTGGTGCTTTTTTCAGCGCTTTGGAATCTCCTGTTATGTTGCCTTGCCAGCCAAAAATAATTTTCACGGAAGAGGTAGATGTCGTAGAAACACACATCAAGTAGTGTGTAAACCACAACCCTCTCCTGCAGCATTTCTGCCGCATGGTAAAATTAAACCTATGTTTTAATCGTGAATCAATAACTTTTGTGCCACTGTGCTATCAACTAAACTCTGCCGGGTTACATTGTAATTGATTCCCGTTCATCGGGTGGCACGGTGGCGCAATGGGAGAGTTGCTGCCCCACAGCGCCAGAGACCCCGGTTCGATCCTGACCACGGGCGCTGTCTGTATGGAGTTTGTACGTTCTCCACAGCACCACATGAATTTTTCCTGGATGCTCTGATTTCCTCCTACATTTGAAAAGTGTGCAGGTTTGCAGCTTAATTTGGCTTCGGTAAAAATTGTAAATTGTCCCTAGTATGTAGGATAGTGTACAGGGATCGCTGGTCGGTGCGGACTCAGTGGGCCGAAGGGCCTGTTTCCCCGCCGTATCTCGAAACTAAACAATACTAAACCCTTCTTCTTATCCCTCCCAGGGGCCCAGGTTAAATTTGGAGGGGAGCATGGATTATTTAGATTGAGAATATATTTTAAAGTGAAAAATGTCAAACAAACAATATTTTATATGTAAGGTTCCAGTAAGTTTAAAAATGACTCAAGATCAGTTACAAACAGAGTTTTGATGAAACACCCCACTAAAATAACAATTTTCTCCTTTTAGACGTTGGTTAATGCAAGCTGGGGAAGTATTTTCCATGTTAAAAAACTTTTAAACACAAAGTTAGACGCTGTGTATGCAATAGCTATGTTTTGAAAAAGAAAGGTCAGATTCTGGTGATGAGAGAGTAGTGTATCAAACCTGTAGTTCAAATCAACAGTAGCAGGATATCAATAACACCAAGAATTCAACAGTACATTTTCACATTTTAATTATATCTGTTTAAAAAAAAATTACAATTCAAGAATAATGCAAAACCAGAGGACATGTTTATGGTAGGGAATTGAAGAATGCAGTTGAACAGAGGGATCTGGGAATAACCGTGCATAGTTCCTTGAAGGTGGAATCTCATATAGACAGGGTGGTAAAGAAAGCTTTTGGTATGCTAGCCTTTATAAATCAGAGCATTGAGTATAGAAGCTGGGATGTAATGTTAAAATTGTACAAGGCATTGGTGAGGCCAATTCTGGAGTATGGTGTACAATTTTGGTCGCCCAATTATAGGAAGGATGTCAACAAAATAGAGAGAGTACAGAGGAGATTTACTAGAATGTTGCCTGGGTTTCAACAACTAAGTTACAGAGAAAGGTTGAATAAGTTAGGTCTTTAATCTCTGGAGCGCAGAAGGTTAAGGGGGGACTTGATAGAGGTCTTTAAAATGATGAGAGGGATAGACAGAGTTGATGTGGACAAGCTTTTCCCTTTGAGAATAGGGAAGATTCAAACAAGAGGACATGACTTCAGAATGAAGGGACAGAAGTTTAGGGGTAACATGAGGGGAAACTTCTTTACTCAGAGAGTGGTAGCGGTGTGGAATGAGCTTCCAGTGGAAATGGTGGAGGCAGGTTCGTTGGTATCATTTAAAAATAAATTGGATAGGCATATGGATGAGAAGGGAATGGAGGGTTATGGTATGAGTGCAGGCAGGTGGGACTAAGGGAAAATAATTGTTCGGCACGGACTTGTAGGGCCGAGATGGCCTGTTTCCGTGCTGTAATTGTTATATGGTTATATGGTTCATAAGTGATAGGAGCAGAATTAGGCCATTTGGCCCATCAAGTTTAAGTTTACTCCGCCATTCTTATTATTATCATGAATTATTATTATTATTATTATTATTATTATTATTATTATTATTATTATTATTATTATTATTATTATTATTATTATTATTATTATTATTATTATTATTATTATTGCCATGATGTTTAGGCACTAAAAAACTCTGAAATGGGCAGGCAAAAAGGCATAATAAAATTAAAAGGCGCTTATTGACAAAAAAGGCATTACAAGGCATGTATTTCCACCACCAAAATATGGTCAAAGATGATAATTATAAATGTATTCTACATTAAATGACCAAAGTTGCCTGATTGCACGTAATTACTAGCATTTTTTACAAATTATCTGGTGTTAAATTATGCCGTCTGTCAGACCGAATATGCTTCAGTTGTGAAAAACGTCTTTCTACCTCAGCTGAGGTCACTGGTGCATACCCAAAACAAGCTACAGACATTATATTCATATCGATATCTTGTGCATTACAACTACCTTTGAGAAGTTTCACTATGTTTTGTATTTCTTCCCCAGTTTCGCCCCAGTGGTAGAAATTTTCTTGTAATTTATACTATGTTAACACATTAATAATAACATTAATATTAATGTTAACATAGAAAACGACATTGTGATCACGGTACAACTAGAGAAAATAGCACGACTTTTTAGGAAAACGGCAAACAAAGGCTGATTTAGGCACTCGATCGTGTAAAAGGCATTATCTTTGTGGTCATCAAAAAAGGCATGAAAAGGCACGGCATTTATGGCAAAATCCGGTCTAATTATTATATTATTATTATTATTATTATTATTATTATTATTATTATTATTATTATTATTATTATTATTATTATTATTATTATTATTATTATTATTATTATTATCATGTCTGATGTATCTTTCCCTCTTAATCCCATTCTCCTCTCCATAACCCCTGACAAGTGTTTTGCTACAGTTTCAAATATTTTGCTACTTGGAGAATTCAAACTTTAGTTACCTAAAATAGTTACCTATCTTTTAGTTTAATCTGGGGATTCATTTTAGTAAAATAATGAGCACCTCTCATTATTTGCCCATTTAATGCCTGTGTAGCATTGTAATGTTTGAGGGTTGCACCCTCAAACATCAAGATCAAGATCCACTTGCATTGTATTTATTGAATGGGTTTAACCTGCTCCAGTCATTATCTATACAATAAAACAAAACGGTTTTAATGCAACTAATGAACCAGAACACTCTTCTCATTAAAACATGTAAAATGAAAGATCATTGGTTTAATGATAAATGGTACAACTCCAACTGTGTGAGACTGAAGTTTTAACTAAGATTGCATTAATTTTAATCTTTCTTGGACTGAAGAGTGATTTTTGCAACATCAGTGAGGAAGATGAACATCATTATTTCCACCAATCTGCAACTGGGGACGTTCTGTACCAAAACTAATTTAGGGGCGATCTCTGACCTCAATCATCTCAGTTGTTGAATCATAGAAATTCAGAGCATGGAGAAAAGACATTCAGTTCAGATAGATGGATAGAGAGATACAGCATGGAAACAGGTCATCTTGACTCAGTTAGTCCACGCTGACCATAAACCACTCATTTACAACACAGAACACAGTATGGCACAGGAACACATCCTGGTTATGGGGAGAAGGCAGGAGAATGGGGTTAGGAAGGAGAGATAGATCAGCCATGATTGAATGGCGGAATACATTTGATGGGCCGAATGGCCTAATTCTACTCCTATTCCTTATGATCCCTCAGCCCCCACTGTTTGTGCCCAACATAAACTAATCTCATCTTTCTTCATATAATCCATGTCCCTCCATTCCCTCCATGTGCCTATCTAAAAGCCTCTTGCACACCACTACATGCCAGTCCACTTATCCTACCCTAATGTCGTCCAATTTTATTCTTCAATTTGTTATCAATTCCCCCCAGATTCTACCATCACCTGCACACTACGGGCAATTTACAGTGACCAATTAACTTACCACCAATAAGATGGATACAAAATGCTGGAGTAACTCAGCAACTCAGGCAGCATCGCTGGATGGAAGGAACGGGTGACTTTTTAGGTTGAGACCCTTCTTCAGACTGAGAGACCAACACCATGCCTTTGGGACGTGGAGGAAACCGGAGGACCAGAAAGTGACCAGACTCACCCCGGGCACTCCCCCATCTCCCCTCCCCCATTTGGCAGAAGGTACGGAAAACACATATATTTTGAAAAGACATACCTCCTGATTGGACAGTTTATTCCCAGATGTTATCGGGCAACTGAACAGTCCACTCACCAGTACGGTCCTAGCTTCCCATCTCCCTCATTGGAGACCTTTCAACTATTTTTAATCGGACTTTATCTTGGCCTAAATGTTGTATTCTTTATCCTTTACCCGTGCACTGTGGACGACTTGATGTATCGTCTTTTCTTTGACTGGATAATCACAATCACAATCACAATAATACTTTATTAACCAAGTTTGTTTTGCAACATACGAGGAATTTCATTTGCCAAGTCGGTCGTAAAAAAGAAGAAATGGTACACACAAAACACATTTTAACATAAACATCCACCACAGAGACTCCTCCACATTCCTCTCTGTGATGGGAGGCGAAAAAAAGTTTAATTCCTTCCCTTTGCTCTCCCGCGGTCGGTGGCATTGAGCCCTCCGTTGAGGGGGCGATCTTGACACCCACAGTCGGCGGTGGGCCCTCTGCGTCGTGGCGATCAGCTCCTACATCGGGGGGGTGTCAGCTCCCCCTCGTCGGACGATCGAATCCCGTGTTAGGGCTGGTCGAAACATCCGCGACGTTGGTGCTCCCGACATCCATGAGAGCTCCCGATGTAAAGTCCGCAGGCCGCGGTTGCACGCAAACAAAAGTTTTTCACTGTGCCTCAGGACATGTGACAAGAATAAACTAAACTAAACTAGACCAGAAGGAAACCCACGCGGTCACAGAGAGGATCTGCAAACAGCTCCCGTGATCAGGATTGAATTTGAGTCTCTGACATGGTGAGGCAGAGGATTTACAAACTGCGTTACTATGCCGCCATGCCTGTTCTAAACATGCCGGCTTCTGGGGCTTACAACGTACTTCTTGGGGTACTGGAGTAACTTGGTGGGTCAGGCAGCATCTCTGGAGAACATGGATAGGTCACGTTTTGGTTCTTTGGTGGCCGATTAGGAAAAGGGGAGATGCAACGAGACATGGGTGTCATGGGACACCAGTCGTTGAAAGTGGGCATGCAGGTGCAGCAGGCAGTGAAGAAAGCAAATGGTATGTTAGTATTCATAGCAAAAGGATTTGAGTATAGGAGCAGGGAGGTTCTACTGCAGTTGTACAGGGTCTTGGTGAGACCACACCTGGAGTATTGCGTACAGTTTTGGTCTCCTAATTTGAGAAAGACATTCTTGCCATAGAGGGAGTACAGAGAAGGTTCACCAGACTGATTCCTGGGATGTCAGCACTTTCAGATGAAGAAAGACTGGATAGACTTGGCTTGTACTCGCTAGAATTTAGAAAATCAGGGGGATCTTATAGAAACTTACAAAATTCTTAAGGGGTTGGACAGGCTAGATGCAGGAAGATTGTTCCCGATGTTGGGGAAGTCCAGAAAAAGGGGTCACAGTTTAAGGATAAGGGGGAAATTTTTAGGACCGAGATGAGAAAAACATTTTTCACACAGAGAGTGGTGAATCTCTGGAATTCTCTGCCACAGAAGGTAGTTGAGGCCAGATCGTTGGCTATATTTAAGAGGGAGTTAGATGTGGCCCTTGTGGCTAAAGGGATCAGTGGGTATGGAGAGAAGGCAGGTACAGGATACTGAGTTGGATGATCAGCCATGATCATATTGAATAGCGGTACAGGCTCGAAGGGCTGAATGGCCTACTCCTGCACCTAATTTCTATGTTTCTATGTCTATGTTTCTGTCTGGTGGTGGTGGGAGGGGGGGGGGGGGGGGGGGGGGAGAAAGCTGGAAGAGAGCAGGGTGGGTTTGTGATCAGTGAGTGGTATGTCGTTAGAATGTTAGTTACGGACTAAAACGGTCAGCGTTCACCTCCATCTCTCTAGTGTCGGACAACTTGGCCAGAGAATTCTGAGTCAGAAGATGGGCCATAAGGTCATAGAAACATAGAAAGTAGGCGTTGGCGTAGGCCATTCGGCCTTTCGAGCCAGCACCGCCATTCAATTTGATCATGGCTGATCATCCAAAATCAATACCCCGTTCCTGCATTCTCCTCATATTCCTTGATTCCATTAGCCCTAAGAGCTATATCTAACTATCTTTTGAAAACATCCAGTGAATTGGCCTCCACTGCCTTCCACAGATTCACAACCCACAGATTCCATATCCCTCCTAAACCTTTTGGGGGTAGGGTATTGACATTGGGGGTAGGGTGTTCACATTGGGGGTAGGGTGTTGACATGGATAGAAAATTGGTTGGCAGACCGGAAGCAAAGAGTAGTGGAGTGCCGCAAGGCTCGGTATTGGGGCCGCAACTGTTTACCATATATATTAATGATTTGGAATAGGGAATTAGGAGCAACTCTAGCAGGTTTGCGGATGACACAAAGCTCGGTGGCAGTGTGAACTGTGAAGAGGATGTTAAGAGGTTGCAGGGTGACCTGGACAGGTTGAGTGAGTGGGCAGATGCGTGGCAGATGCAGTATAATATAGATAAATGTGAGGTTATCCACTTTGACGGCAAAAACAAGGGGGCAGATTATTATAATAATAATAATAATAATATCTTTTATTGTCATTGCACGTCAGTGCAACGAGATTTAGTATGCAGCTCCAACCGATGAAAAAGAAAAGTAAAATAAATAAATAAGCTGTGTGGCATGACCATCCGAGGGAGACAGTCCAGGGGGGATGGGGGGCACTCAGCAGGGCCGGTTCAGAGCTGCTATAGCTCTTGGAATAAAGCTGTTTCTGAGTCTGGAGGTTCGGGCGTAGAAGGCCTTGTAACGTCTGCCGGAGGGAAGTAGTTCAAACAGTCCGTTACAGGGGTGTGATGAGTCTTTATGGATGCTGACGGCCTTCCTGAGGCACCGTGTGTGGTAGATGCCCTCCAAGGCTGGTAGCTGTGTCCCAATGATCCTCTGTGCTCTGTGGACGACACGCTGAAGAGCTCTCCTCTCCACCTCAATGCAGCTGAGATACCACACAGAGATGCCATACGTTAATATGCTCTCTGTGGTGCAGCGGTAGAACGTTGTCAGCAGCTGTTGGGGCAGACCAGTCTTTTTTAATGTCCTCAGGAAGAACAGTCGTTGCTGTGCCTTCTTGACCAGCGCAGCGGTGTTGGTGGACCATGTGAGGTCCTCTGAAATGTGAGTGCCCAGAAACTTAAAGCTGGACACTCTCTCCACACTTTCTCCGTAAATGGAGATTGGGGCGTATTCTCCATTATGGGACCTCCTGAAGTCAATAATCAGCTCCTTGGTCTTGGAGGTGTTTAGTGACAAGTTGTTGCGTGTGCACCAGTCCGCCAGGTGCTGCACCTCCGCCCTGTATTTTGTTTCATCACCGTTGGTGATCAACCCAATCACTGTAGTGTCGTCTGCAAACTTCACGATGGTGTTGGTGTCGAATGCAGGAACATAGTCGTGAGTGAAGAGGGAGTAGAGCATGGGGCTTAGTACACAGCCCTGTGGTGTGCCAGTGCTCAGGGTGATAGTGGAGGACAGGTGCGGGCCCAGTCTCACTGCCTGCGGTCGCTCCGTCAGAAAGTACAGGATCCAATCGCATATCGGCGAGCTGAGGCCTAGCTGGTGGTATCTCAACGGGGTTAGGTTAGGTAAGGGGGAGGTACAGCGAGACCTGGGTGTCCTTGTCACTGAAAGTTGGCATGCAGGTACAGCAGGCAGTGGAGAAAGCTAATGGAATGCTGGCCTTCATAACAAGAGGATTTCAGTATAGGAGTAAAGAGGTTCTTCTGCAGTTGTATAGAGCTCTGGTGAGACCACATCTGGAGTATTGTGTACAGTTTTGGTCTCCTAATTTGAGGAAGGACATCCTTGTGATTGAGGCAGTGCAGCTTCGGTTCACGAGATTGATCCCTGGGATGGCGGGACTGTCATATGAGAAAAGATTGAAAAGACTGGGCTTGTATTCACTGGAGTTTAGAAGGATGAGGGGGAATCTTATAGAAACATATGAAATTTTAAACGGACTGGACAAGCTAGATGCAGGAAAAATGTTCCCAATGTTGGGCGAGTCCAGAACCAGGGGCCACAGTCTTAGAATAAAGGGGAGGTCATTTAAGACTGAGGTGAGAAAAAACTTTTTCTCCCAGAGAGTTGTGAATTTGTGGAATTCCCTGCCACAGAGGGCAGTGGAGTCCAAATCACTGGATGGATTTAAGAGAGAGTTAGATAGAGCTCTAGGGACTAGTGGAATCAAGGGATATGGGGAGAAGGCAGGACGGGTTATTGATAGTGGACGATCAGCCATGATCACAATGAATGGCGGTGCTGGCTCGAAAGGCCGAATGGCCTCCTCATGCACTCATTTTCTATGTTTCTATTTTTCTATCCATGTACCACATTGAAATTTGGTTTTAGCTGATAGGCAACATACTTTATTAAAAAACAAAACATCAAGTCTACGCCATTCAATCATGGCTGATCTATCTCTCCCTCCTAACCCCATTCTCCTGCCTTCTGCAACTGGATCCTTGACTTCCTCATCCACAGACCACAGTCTGTTCGTATTGGTGGAAATGTGTCAGCCTCAATAACAATCAGCACGGGAGCACCTCAAGGCTGCGTTCTCAGCCCCCTGCTGTACTCACTCTATACCCATGACTGCGTAGCGAACCACAGTGCGAACTCCATCATCAAGTTCGCTGACGACACCACTATTGTGGGGCGTATCACTGATGGGGATGAGTCAGAGTACAGAAGAGAGATCAAGCAACTGTCCATATGGTGCCAGCGCAATAACCTGGCCCTCAACACCAGCAAAACCAAGGAACTGATTGTGGACTTTGGAAGGAGTAGGAGGGGGACCCACAGCCCCATTTATATCAACGGGTCGATGGTTGAAAGGGTCAAGAGCTTCAAATTCCTGGGCGTGCACATCTCTGAAGATCTTTCCTGGTCCGAGAACACTAATGCAATCATCAAAAAAGCACATCAGCGCCTCTACTTCCTGAGAAGATTACGGAGAGTCGGATTGTCAAGGAAGACTCTCTCTAACTTCTACAGGTGCACAGTCGAGAGCATGCTGACCGGTTGCATCGTGGCTTGGTTCGGCAATTTGAGCGCCCTGGAAAGGAAAAGACTACAAAAAGTAGTAAACACTGCCCAGTCCATCATCGGCTCTGACCTTCCTTCCATCGAGGGGATTTATCGCAGTCGCTGCCTCAAAAAGGCTGGCAATATCATCAAAGACCCACACCATCCTGGCCACACACTCATCTCCCTGCTACCTTCAGGTAGAAGGTACAGGAGCCTGAAGAATGCAACAACCAGGTTCAGGAATAGTTACTTCCCCTCAGCCATCAGGCTATTAAACCTGGCTCGGACAAAACTCTGATTATTACCAACCACTTTCTGTTATTTGCACTATCAGTTTATTTATTCATGTGTGTATATATTTATATCATGGTATATGGACACATTTATCTGTTTTGTAGTAAATGCCTACTATTTTCTGTGTGCTTAAGCAAAGCAAGAATTTCATTGTCCTATACAGGGACACATGACAATAAACTCACTTGAACTTGAACACTTGAACTTCTTCCCATAACCCCTGACACCGTAATCATCAAGAATCTATCTCTTTGACCCAATGCTGACTACGGGTGCTGTCTGTACGGAGTTTGTACATTCTCTCTGTGTTTTCACTGGGTGTTCCAGTCTCTCCCCACACTCCAAAGTCGTATAGGCTTGTACACTAATTGGCTTGGTAAAATTGTAAATTGTCCCTAGTATGTGTAGGATAATGTTAGTGTATGGGGATCGCTGGTGAGTGCGGGCTCGGTGGGCCGAAGGGCCTGTTTCCACGCTGTATCTCGAAACTAAACTAAACTATTGACCATTGAGAAGACATTTCATTTATTAATGAGGACACAAGGAACTGCAGATGCTGGAATCTTGAGCGACAACAAAGTGCTGAAGTAAGACACAAAATGCTGGAGTAACTCAACGGGACAGGCAGCATCTCTGGAGAGAAGGAATGGGTGACGATTTAGGTCGAGACCCTTCTTCAGACTGATTCAGTCTGAAGAGGGATCTCGGGCCGAAATGTCAACCATTCCTTCTCTCCAGAGATGTTGCTTGTCCCGTTGAGTTACTCCAGCCATTTTTGTCTACCTTCGATTTAAACCAGCATCTGCAGTTCTTTCCTACATAAAGGTCTGAAGTAACTCCACAGGTCAGGCAGCATCTTTGGATGGAATGGAATGGATAGGCGATGTTTCAGGTTGGGACCCTTTGTCAGACTTTGTTAATGTATTGCACTGGAGTTTCATCTAAATTTTTCAATTCATGTCACTGCAGTGGGACTTGAAACACAAAACATCCTGGGCCAGTGTTGAGAGTGCAAGAGGTGAGGACCGAGAGGGGACCCGGTGGAGGGGGAGGAGAAAGGGGGAGGGGGGGGGGGCGCAAGAGAACGATGGAGGGGATCTGGTGGAGGGAGGAATGCAAGTGAATGATGGAGGGGACCTGGTGGAGGTCGCTGAGAACAAAAGGGGGGACCCGGTGAGGTGGCGGTCTGCTGCAATGTGTGGTGGCAGGAGAAAGATAGGACTGTTCAGTGAACGTTTGTAACCGTGTTGGTGCAAGCAACATGGCAACACGTGATGGACCTCAAAAAGCTGGAGTAACTCAGCAGTTCAGGGAGCATTTCTGGGGAAAATGAGTAGGTGACGTTTCGGGTCGAGACCCTTCTTCAAACTTTATGTACTGACCATGTGAGGTCTGTTACTTTGTTGTGTACAAAACAAAACATTTCACTGTACCTAGGTACCTGTGACAATAAAGTTTCATTGAATCATTGAAGAGTGTTACATAGTAAATTTACAGAAAACTCTGCTTTAAATGTCGAATGGGTCAGGAGGACACATTATTGGCATGCTGAATACAAGATTCAATTGCCCGTTTACCCACTAAACAAAAATCAGATTAATTTCTGGTTTCTGGAGGGAGAGAAAAGGGGCTGTCCCACTGCGGCGACCTAATCTGTGAGTTTACACAAGTTTGCCCTCGACTCAAACTCACAGCATGGTCGACACGTGGTCCTAGGAGGTCCTATGAGGTCACTGGAACTCTCCTTCATGCTCGAGGGAGGTTCCCGAATACTCGCGGCCTCAGCTTAGTTGTGGAAAATTTTTCAGCATGTTCAATTTCCGCAAGTAAAATTTGGTTGACATGGTTCTTTTTAACACGTAGTAACTCGAGTGGGGACGCTATTTACTTACAGGCAGTCGAGGGCAGCCGTAGGCATTTTCCTTCAGCGACCGGGCATTTTGATTGGCTCATTGGAGTTTTCAGGACCCAGGAAAACCGACCGGTAGGTAAAATGCCCGCTAAACTTTATTATAAGTTGGTACACAAAAATGCTGGAGAAACTCAGCGGGTGCAGCAGCATCTATGGAGCGAAGGAAATAGGCAACGTTTCGGGCCGAAACCCTTCTTCAGACTGTCTGGCTTCTTAAAAGTGTCTCCACTCCTTCTCCTCCCCTTCTCTCCCCTTCTCTCCCCTTCTCTCCTTCTCTCTCCTTCTCTCCCCTTCTCTCCCCTTCTCTCCCCTTCTATTCCCCTCCCCCCCCTCCGCGCTCTCTAAAGGACTTACCTTTACCGTGCAGCCGTTTTACCTTCCTCTTCATCGCGGGTGTGAATTTCAGACAGCGTTCCCACGCTTTCCCTGGTCCCCGCCTTTGCGATCTGTTTGTGTGTGTGTGTGTGTGTGTGCGGTCGGTCGATCCAGCTCGCTGTTTCAACGCGGATGGTCGATCCAGCTCAAGGTTTTCCAGGCGAGTGCACTCGAGCTTGAAGGTCGAAGGCACTCTTCTTAACTGGCGGATGAGGTCGCCGCAGTGGGACAGCCCCTAACGATTGCATTTTGTCATGATCTTTGCCAAAGATTTTCTCCTATCCCCTCACAAGTCTGACATGGCTGATTATTATCATGTCATAAGGTCATAAGGAATAGGAGTAGAATTGGGCCATCCGGCCGATCAAGTCTACCACCATTTAATCATGGCTGGTCTACCTCTCCCTCCTAATCCCTCCATCATGGTCATCATGGATCTCTTTCACACTACGGTTTATAACCCTTTGTCACCTTCTCGTCATGCCCAGCACTTGGGAGTCATTCACTTTGGAAATGCGGGAGTGAGCTGTAGCAAACAATCAGCTCCTACTCCAACAGACATGGATCGTTTTGTATTCATCCGGGGCAGTCTTTAGACTTTAGACTTTAAAGATACTGCCCGGAAACAGATCCTACGTCGGCCTACTGAGTCCGCACCGACCAGTGATCATTCCGTACACCAGCACTATCCCACACACTTGGGACAATTGACAATTTTACCGTAGCCAATTAACCTACAAACCTGTATGTCTTTGGAACGTGGGAGAAAACTGGAGCATTAGACAATAGACAATAGGTGCAGGAGTAGGCCATTCGGCCCTTCGAGCCAGTACCGCCATTCAATGTGATCATGGCTGATCATCCCCAATCAGTACCCCGTTCCTGCCTTCTCCCCATATCCCCTGACTCCGCTATCTTTAAGAGCCCTATCTAGCTCTGTCTTGAAAGTATCCAGAGAACCAGCCTCCACCAGACTCACAACTCTCTGTGTGAAAAGGTTTCCTCATCTGCGTTCTAAATGGCTTACCCCTTATTCTTATTTTCAAACTGTGGGAAAACCCAAACTGGGGGGAAACCCACGCGGGTCACGGAGAGAACGTACAAACTCCGTACAGACAGCACCCGTGGTCCGGATCGAACCCGGGACCCAGGTGCTGTAAGGCAACAACTCTACCGCAGCACCAACGCGCCACCCTCATGATCAATTGATTGCATTTTGCTATTTTCAAATCTTGCATCTATTAAACCAAACAGAATTATTTGGGAGTTTTTATTTGTCTTCCAGGAGCTCATTTACGTTAATGAAGCATCTGGAAAGTATTTGGTTTTTATGATTGGCTGACCTTTGTGTAATACTGTAGCTACACATTGTAAATGTCCCGTGTCACATTTCCTTTGCTGCATATGGATGTTAAAAATGATCCCCGGCAGTGTAAGGCCTTGCAGTGTAGTGTTTCACACACCTACAACATGGACTTAAACACTAGCACTTTGTGCTCTCCACCACACAAAGCCCTGCTAGTCAAATATATTAGGAGAAAATGCTATGTTACTATATTATTTATGCTCATACCTCTGGGGGAAGCTTTACACTCAAGTCAAAACATTTAATTCATGGCACGGGCCACGTCACGGAAGGCTTTTGTAGTGTACTTTTCAGTAGACACTAGAGTAGTCAGTATTATGTCTTTCTGGGCCCCCAGGCTGCTTTTGTAATTCCCTATGGAACACTCTATTAGACATTATTCCCTATTAAACTCTACATGGATTTCCCTACCAAAGAGTTAGGACGTTCACAATGCCCAGTCTAGTTATGCTTTACCAGACTGCTCTTTCACTATTTTTTCTGCTAATATAGATTTTGTTTTGTTTTGTTCAGTTTGGAGATACGGCGTGGAAACAGGCCCTTCGGCCCACCGGATCCGCGCCGACCAGCGATCCCCCGCACGCCGGCACGATCCAACACACATCAGGGACAATTTACTATCTTTACCAAAGTCAATTAACTTACAAACCTGGACGTCTTTGGAGTGTGGGAGGAAACCACGGGGTGAACGTACATACTCTGTACAGACGGTGCCCGTGGTCAGGATCAAACCCGGGTCTATGCCGCTATAAGGCAGCAACTCTACACACGCCCCCACTATGCCACCCCTGCTGCACCATGGTGCTGCCCATTGATTTAAAAAAAATAGTCCAAAGCCTACAGACATTTTAATTGTAGACACAAGATGCTAAAATCTTAAGCCAAAAACAAAGTGCTGGAGGAACTCAATGGGTCAGGCAGTATCCGCTTAGAGGCATCAGTCACCAACTTCTACAGATGCGCTGTAGAAAATATTTTATTAGGATGCATCACAGCATGGTTTGGGAACAGCTCCATCCAAGACCGCAATAAATTGCAGAGAATTGTGGCAGCAGATCAGACCATCAAACCAACCTCCCTTCCATTGACTCCATTTACACCTCACGCTGCCTCGGCAAGTCCAGCAGCATAATCAAGGATCAGTTTCACCACGGTCACTTCCACTTCTCCCACTTGTTCAACTGGCACGCACGAGGTAAAGAAGCATGAAAATGCACACCTCCAGATTCAGGGACCGTTTCTTCCCAGCTGTTATCAGGCAACTGAACCACCCCATCAACAACAAGAGAGCTGTCCTGAGATACTATCTACCTCTTTGGAAATCCTCAGACTATTTTTCATCAGACTTTAATGAACTTTATCTTGCACTAGACATTATTCCCTATATTACTGTGGGCAGCTTGATTGTATCATGTATTGTCTTTCCGCTGACTGGTTAGCACGCAACAAAAGCTTTTCACTGTACCTCGGTACATGTGACAATAAACTAAACTAAACTGATCTGCGGCAGGAATGGGCAAGAGATGTTTCAGGTCAAGCTAATTCAGGCATTTTAATTGTAATGCTTACATTCAACAAAACACACAACAAGCAATGAAGTGTACCATGAAGGGAGGTCGGAAGATGACTAGAAAGAGCAAAACATGGGATTGTAGAGCTTGATCTCCAATCAAAGAAAGTAGCTGATACAGCGCTGAATGGATGTGCTGATGGATGAAACTAGACAGGAATATTCAGGGGGGATAATAGAACTAGGGAGAGTCACAGCCTCTGAGGATTTCAAAATGCCAATGAGAATCTTAGAGGGGTATTGCTCTATTAGAAGCGTCAAGGCATTTGTCAGAGACATTACAGATGGGTGGGTATATGGAACAAGCTACTGGAGGAGGTAGTTGAGGCAGGTACTATCATAACTATTTGGGCAGGCACATGGATAAGATAGGTTTAGAGGGTAATGGCCCAAGTGCGGGCAGGTGTGACTAGTGTGGTTTGGGCATGGTGGTCAGCATGGGCAAGTTGGGCTGAAGAGCCTGTTTCTGTGCAAGTATGTAGAAACATAGAAACATAGAAATTAGGTGCAGGAGTAGGCCATTCGGCCCTTCGAGCCTGCACCGCCATTCAATATGATCATGGCTGATCATCCAACTCAGTATCCCGTACCTGCCTTCTCTCCATACCCTCTGATCCCCTTAGCCACAAGGGCCACATCTAACTCCCTCTTAAATATAGCCAATGAACTGGCCTCGACTACCCTCTGTGGCAGGGAGTTCCAGAGATTCACCACTCTCTGTGTGAAAAAAGTTCTTCTCATCTCAGTTTTAAAGGATTTCCCCCTTATCCTTAAGCTGTGACCCCTTGTCCTGGACTTCCCCAACATCGGGAGCAATCTTCCTGCATCTAGCCTGTCCAACCCCTTAAGAATTTTGTAAGTTTCTATAAGATCCCCTCTCAATCTCCTAAATTCTAGAGAGTATAAACCAAGTCTATCCAGTCTTTCTTCATAAGACAGTCCTGACATCCCAGGAATCAGTCTGGTGAACCTTCTCTGCACTCCCTCTATGGCAATAATGTCCTTCCTCAGATTTGGAGACCAAAACTGTACGCAATACTCCAGGTGTGGTCTCACCAAGACCCTGTACAACTGCAGTAGAACCTCCCTGCTCCTATACTCAAATCCTTTTGCTATGAAAGCTAACATACCATTCGCTTTCTTCACTGCCTGCTGCACCTGCATGCCCACTTTCAATGACTGGTGTACCATGACACCCAGGTCTCGCTGCATCTCCCCTTTTCCTAGTCGGCCACCATACACGCAAGAAATGTACCTCTCTATGATTAAAAAATACTAACTCAATGGCTCAGGCAACATCTCTGAAGGACATGGATAAGAGATGTTTGGAGTTGGGACCCTGAAACATTGTATATCTATATCCTCCAGAGCTGCTGCCTGACCCATTGAGTTACTCCAGCACTTTGTGCTGTTTTTTGAAGCTGCAGTTCCCTGTGGCTCCACAGTAACATAGACACAAAGTGCTGGAGTAACTCAATGGGTCAGGCAGCATCTCCGGGAACACGTGGACAGGTGGCATTTCAGGTTGAAACCCTTCTTCAGTGCAGAAGGTCTAGAATAAAGTAAAATTGAGGTCCATGGCAGGTGCGGGTGAGCGAGGGCAGCAACAGCGAGAGAGATACAGTGAGGGTTTGCTGGTGCGGAGAGTGAGGAACACAGAGCATGGACGGAGAACTGTTGTGAGTGAAGGGAAATTGAGTGCAGGTACCTGTAATCCTGGTTGGCCCCTAACTGGAACCAGAGCCACGACATGCAAGAAATGTTTTCCAGCGATGCTGCCTGACCCGTCGAATCACTTCAGCATTTTGTAGCTTTTTTCCCCAAACCAGCATCTGCAGGCCCTTGTATGCCATAGTAATATTGATATATAGAAACATAGAAAATAGGTGTAGGCCATTTGGCCCTTTGAGCCAGCACTGCCATTAAATATGATCATGGCTGATCATCCAGAATCAGTACCCCGTTCCTGCTTTCTCCCCCATATCCCTTGACTCCATTAGCCTGAAGAGCCACATCCAACTCTCTCTTGAATACATCCAGTGAATTGGCCTCCACTGCCTTCTGTGGCAGAGAACTACACAGATTCACAACTCTCTGGGTGAAGAGGTTTTTCCTCATCTCAGTCCTAAATGGCCTACCCCTTTTTTTAAACTGTGACCCCTGGTTCTGGACTCCCCCAACATGGGGAACATTTTTTCTGCATCTAGCGTGTCCAACCTCTTACATGCATGATTCCACAATGTATGGAAGACGGTTGAAAATTAGTGTCATGCAAGTTTGGGCTTTATCATGAAATGGTATGTTGAAGAACAGATGATGGCTAAAGAGGGCACAGGTCTCTCAGCAACTCATCAGTGATGACGGCATGCACTGATTCTTCAGCAAGGCATTCGATAATAATGAGGGGCGATCTTATAAAGGTGTATAAAATCATGACAGGAATAGATTGGGTAGGCGCACAGAGTTCCTTGCCCAGAGTAGGGGAATCGAGAACTAAAGGTTTAAGGTGAGGGGGGGGGGGGAAAGATTTAATAGGAATCTGAGGGGTAACCTTTTCACACAAAGGGTGGCGGGTGTATGGAACGAGCTGGCAGAGGAGGTAGTTGGGGCAGGGACTATCATAATGTTTAAGAAACATTGAGACAGGCACATGGATACAGGTACAGGCACAGGTTTAGAGGGATATGGGCTAAACGCAGGCAGGTGGAACTAGTGTAGATGGTGCATGTTGGTCGGCGTGGGCAAGTTGGACCGAATGGTCTGTGTCCTATGACACTGTCAACCTCACCTGCAGCCCAAATACCCCAACAATAGACAATAGGTGCAGGAGTAGGCCATTCGGCCTTTGAGCCAGCACCACCATTCAATGTGATCATGGCTGATCATCCCCAATCAGTACCCCGTTCCTGCCTTCTCCCCATATCCCCTGACTCCGCTATCTTGAAGAGCCCTATCTAGCTCTCTCTTGAAAGTATCCAGAGAACCGGCCTCCACTGCCCTCTGAGGCAGAGAATTCCACACTCACAACTCTCTGTATGAAAAAAAGTGTTTCCTCGTCTCCGTTCTAAATGGCTTACCCCTTATTCTTAAACTGTGGCCCCCGGGTCTGGGGCTGATAATAAACAGCTGATAAGGGAAGGGGACTAATCAGGGACACAGGGTTAATCATCCTTTGCTTTGATTAAATGTTCTCTGCCTAATGGGCGTGTCCTTGACTAGACCAGCTACTCTGCTCCCCAGGCTGACAAAGAGGTGAAAATGCCAAATAAGCTGAAATTATGACTATTATGACTGAGCAGGTGTGATTCAAGGGGATCACTCAGGTCACTGTGGTCTTGTGATCCAGTGACCATTTGGCCCTCAAAAGGACACAAAAGTGCTGGAGTAACTCAGCAGGTCAGGCCGTGTCTCTGGAGAACATGGATAGGTGACGTTTGCAGGTTGAGACCCTTCTTCAGCCCTTCTTAATGCTTGTGACTATGTAATTCTTAAATCCAGATGTGTTACACCAACCTCAGCCTCTTAGCAAATCTAATCTCAAAGTGGATCGATGTGAGCCCAGCGTATCGAGGTTGCATTATATTGGGAAACAGCACAGTCCATTGCCATTTAACGAAATCACCCAGATTTTTAGACTTTTACTAATGTAAGAACTGTTCACCTCACCATGGTCATTCAGAGCATGTAAGTTAGCTTAGAGTCATAGAGAGTTATACAATGTGGAAGGTAGACAAAAGTGCTGGAGAAACTTAGCGGGGTGCGGCAGCATCGATGGAGTGAAGGAAATAGGCAACGTTTCGGGCCGAAACCCTTCTTCAGACTGAATTCTATCTCCATTCTATGTATGCATTCAGACTGACTCCATTCTATACAGTGTGGAAACAGGCCCTTCGGCCCAACTTGTCCAGTCCAACCAACAATGTCCCATCTACACTCGTCCCAGCATAAAATCTCCAGCGAGGGTGTTATAGATATGAAGGAAAGGTTTTAGGTACTGGGCTGGTTCTACTGCAGCAGAGGAGGGAGAAATGCAGATTTTATTTTAAGTTATGGAGAGTTTCCATGAAGGGAACAGTGAATGATTGTTTCCTCTGTTTGGGAGTCAGTGGAGTGGCTTGTTGGGAGCCTTTGGGATCAGGAATGAGAGTTTGTTTGATAGCTGGACGGACCTTGGGCCGAGCAGTTTCAAGAGACCAAGGTGGGTTGGACAGGAGTCACCGTGACTTACATTATGGTTCAAAATGGTTTCCAACTTTCTCAGGTATCTGTGTCACTCAGTGTCTGTGACTCCACTATGAAGGAATGTTCCTGTATTCTAGAGTTAGAAGTAATTATTTTTATTGGCGAGCACCTCGTAGGTTTCCAGACCACAAGTGCCTAAAGCTGTGAATGAAGCACCATCCATTCTAAATGAATACACTCACAGAACGGGTTCAGAGTTATAGCAACACGATCAGACTTCATAATCTTTGTGGTCATATTCAGGTCTGCCTGGTAACTTTAGACAGAAGATTTGTTGTGCAACTCAAAGACTGCGACCAAATTTAAAACCACAACCCCCTCAAGCTGGCCTGCTTCAGATTTGTTTATAAGTATCTCAATTGTTTTTATCAAATGCAGCCGTTTATGATCCTTGAAAGGCCTAACCCCTTTCCTACAATCTTTCAGCACAGTCTGAGGCCATTCAGCCCATTGCTCCTGATGCTAGCTCAAGCAAAAACATATCCAATGACATGCATGTTTTTAAGAAGGAACTGCAGATGCTGGAAAATCGAAGGTAGACAAAAGTGCTGGAGAAACTCAGCGGGTGCAGCAGCATCTATGGAGCGAAGGAAATAGGCAACGTTTCGGGCCGAAACCCTTCTTCAGACAATGACATGCATTCTCATTGCTCTTTCAATAAACCACTGAAATTGTTTCCTTATCTACTATATATATCCAATTGCTTGTTAAAATTAAAATTATTAAAATTATTATTGAATTATTTCTCACTCTGCATTCAGGCCAGAGATAGTTGAGAAATGTACGAAACGTTTAAAAGATATTTGGACAGGTACATGAATAGTTTAGTTTAGTTTAGTTTATTATTGTCACGTGCACTGAGGTAAAGTGAAATACTTTTTTGTTGCGCGCTATTCAGTCAGTGAAAATACTATGCATGATTACAAATGTGTATGAAGGAACTGCAGATGCTGGTTTAACCCGAAGATAGACACAAAAAGCTGGAGTAACTCTGGAGTGGGGACAGGGAGCATCTCTGGAGAGAAGGAATGGGTGACATTTCGGGTCGAGACCTTTCTTCAGACTGGGCCTCGATCCGAGACGTCACCCATTCCTTCTCTCCAGAGATGCTGCCTGTCCCCACTGAGTTACTCCAACTTTTTGTGTCAATACATGATTACAATCAAGTTGTCCACAGTGTACAGATAGGGGATAAAGGGAATAACATCAAGTGCAAGATAAAGTCAAGTAACATTCGATTAAAGATAGTCCGACATACAGGTTTGTAGGTTAATCGGCTTGGTAAATCTAAAAAAACCTGTCCCACAAACCTGACTCTGAGAATCTATTTTGCCCTTGAGCCCTTAGTTTATTTAGTTTGGAGATACAGTGAGGAAACAGGCTCATCCGCCCACGGAGTCCACGCCGACCAACAATCCCCGTACACTAACACTATCCTATACCGCACTATTTTTACCTCAGCCAATTAATCTACGTACCTGTACATCTTTGGAGTGTGGGAGGAAACCGGAGCACCCGGAGAAAACCCGTGCTTTTCACGGGAGAATGAACAAACTCCGTACAGACAGCACCCTTAATCAGGATCGAACCCGGGTATTTGACGCTGTGAGGCAGTAACTCTACCGCTGCGCCACCGTGCCGCCCGCCTACCTTTCCAGGCCTTTCCACCAAGGTCATGCCACTGATGAATACTTTCAGCAGAGGAGGTTGGGCAACAGTCTATAAAACTGCTTGAAATCTGCATGCTACTACGCTTGGAAAACATTGAATGGAAATGTACATGCAGCATGTTTGACATTTATTACCAGCAGGTGAAAAAGAATAAGGTGCCGGTTGATTCTGCGTGGGTGTTCCTTGTTTCACAATTTAAACCACAAGGATTCAAATTTAGTTTAGTTTAGTTTACAGGGTGGAAACAGGCCCATCGGCCTACCGAGTCCTCGTCGACCAGCGATCCCTGTACACCACTCTAACCTACACACACCAGGGACATTTACAATTTTACGCTACAAACCTGTACGTCTTTGGAGTGCGGGAGGAAACCTGAGATTCCGGAGAAAACCCACGTAGGTCACGGGGAGAATGTACAAACTCCGTGCAGACAGCTCCGGTAGTCAGGATCGAACCCGGGTCTCTAGCGCTCTGAGGCTGCAACTCTACCGCTGTGCCACCGTCGCCGCCCTTGTTGTATTAATTGTAGTTGGTTGTAATAACCGTGGTTTACCGACAGCAAGGCGGCAATGTCGTCAGGGGGCAAGATTGAATGGCTAAAGCCTTATTGTCGGAGCATCCTCAAGATGAGCATCTTTGGACCAGCTGACCAGCAGGATAACTGGTCCGCGCATGTCGTACAGTGGCAACATGAGCAGAGCGGAGACTGGGACTGGGACGGGGATGGCTGGTGAACAGGTTGTCTCTGCATGTGTTATTCACAATACACAATACACACAATAAAATTTATTTGTCACTTGAACCTCATAGAGGCTCACATGAAATGTTGTTTCTGCAGTCATACACACATGAAAAAAAGGCCCAAGACACAACACAATTTACACAGACATCCATCACAGCGCATCTCCTCCTCGCTGTGATGGAAGGCAAAAAAACTTATCTCTCCCCTGCACTCCCCATTCCCCTCCCGATGTCAGAGTCAAAGCCCCCGGAGGGCGATGGCAATTGTCCCGCGGCCATTAACGCCGCGCAGGGTGATGCAAGGCCACGCTCCGGGTCTTGTTGTTGGAGCCCCCGGCGGGCGCTAGCAAAGTACCGCAGCCGTTGAAGCCGCGCCGGGCGGTGATGTAAGGCCCCGCTCCAGGCACTCCTCGACCCCACGACTCGGGCGGGTGAAGTCGCCTTTGCGGAAGCCCCGAAAAGCGGTCTCCCAGCAGGGACCCGCGGGCTCCCGGTGTCACTATCCACTGGACCTGCGGTAAGCCTCCGAATCCCCGGGGTCGGGTCGCAGCAGCGCGCCACCACCGCTCCACCCGCTCCGAACTCGGCCAGCTCTACCATGGTGAATAGGTCCGCAGCTCCGCGACTGGAGCCCTAGGTCGTTCCTGCTGGAGGCCGCTCATGGTGCTAGGCCCAATGACAATGGAGACCCGACAGGGAAATGGTCGGGTTCTCCGTGCAGGGGAAAGATTTTAAAAGTTTCCCCCCCACCCCCCGCCCCACACACACACACACACACACACACACATATCCCATAAAAAAAAAAAAAAACTACATTAAAACGGGACAAAAAATAACAAAAAGACAGACGGACTGCAGAGGCCGCTGCGACGTGTGTCGCGCCGCCCACAACATCCAGCAACACAGCGGCACAGTGGTCTGCAGAAGGGTTCCGACCCTTTACATTGCCTATTCTTTTCTCTCCATAGATGCTGCATGACCCCCTGAGTTACTCCAGCGTCGTGTGCCTATATTTGGCCCAATGGCACAGCTTTGAGAAATGCTGCCAAACAGCCCACAGACTCGAGTTTGATCCTGACTGGCTTTGTGGAGCTCGCATGTTCTCCCTGTGACTGTGCTTTCCATGGTTTCTCTCTGGTTTCTCCAGTTTCCTCCCACGTCCCAAAGACGTGCGGTTTTGTAGGTTAATTGGCCACTGTACAATTGGGAGTTAGGAGTGGATATGAAAGTGGGATTACAGTGTGTAAGGGAGTAAATGTGAATGTAGGATAACATAGAACCAGTATGAAAGGCTGATCAAAAGTAAGCATGGATGGTGGGCCAAAGGGTCTGTTTCCATGCTCTATCTTTTAATCAATCAGGATCCCAAGCTATTTGTGGATGTAGTCAAGTCAGCCTCACCTCATGGTGGTGCAGCTGTAGAGTTGCTGCCTAACAGCCTCAGAGACCCGGGTTCAATTCTGACTATGGGTGCTGTCTGCTCGGAGTTTATACGTTCTCCCCGTGAACTGCGTGGGTTTTCCACGGGTGCTCCAGTTTCCTCCCACACTCCAAAGATGAACAGGTACGTCAATTGGCTTCGGTAAAAATTGTAAATTGCCCCTCCTGTGTAGGATGGTGCAAGTGGACAGGGTGATCGCGGGTCGGCGAGGTCTCGATGGGCCGAACGGCCCGTTACCCCACTCTGTATCTCGAAAGTCTAAAGATGGACAAGCGCAATAATGTCCTGCAAACGCAATTTCCTTCAAAGCGCGTGTCATTTCACGTCGACATTTATTCACGTTCCTGTGGTCGGTGGATGTTGCTTGAAGACCAATGTCCATCTTTGGAGTAGATGGTCTTGAGCCACCTTTTTGGACTACTACAGTTGGACAGGCCAAGAGTGCCTTGAGACTTTGCCTCAGCTACAAAACCTTTCCAAATCATGTTGGTGAATGACTTGGAGGGGAGTGGGGACTTGCTGGTGGTGGTGATCCTCTCACTTCTGAAGTCTGAGGTCCCCACCTGCTTTAAAAGGGCATCAATTATACCAGTGCCCAAGAAGAGCAAGGTGACATGCCTCAATGACTATTGACCAGTGGCACTAACGTCAGTGGTGATGAAGTGCTTTGAGGGGTTGATCATGGCGCAAATCTACTCATATCTCGACAAAAACCTGGACCCACTGCAGTTCACTTACCGCCACAATAGATCAACGGTGGATGCGATCTCGCTGGCTCTCCACTCCGCTCTGGACCACTTGCACAACAAAAACTCACATGTAAAACTGTTATTCATCGATTACAGCTCGGCATTTAACACAATCATCCCCTCCAAACTGGTTACCAAACTCGCAGAACTGGGTCTCTGCGCATCCCTCTGCAATTGGATCCTTGACTTCCTCATTCACAGGCCACAGTCTGTTCGTATTGGTGGAAATGTGTCAGCCTCGATAACAATCAGCACGGGAGCACCTCAAGGCTGCGTGCTCAGCCCCCTGCTGTACTCACTCTATACTCATGACTGCGTAGCCGGTCATAGTGCGAACTCCATCATCAAGTTCGCTGATGACACCACTGTTGTGGGACGTATCACTGATGGGGATGAGTCAGAGTATACAAGAGAGATCGAGCAACTGTCCATATGGTGCCAGCGCAATAACCTGGCCCTCAACACCAGCAAAACCAAGGAATGATTGTGGACTTTGGAAGGAGTAGGATGGGGACCCACAGTCCCGTTTATATCAACGGGTCGAAGGTTGAAAGGGTCAAGAGCTTTAAATTCCTGGGCGTGCACATCTCTGAAGATCTTTCCTGGTCCGAGAACACTGATGCAATTATTAAGAAAGCACATCAGATCCTCTACTTCCTGAGAAGATTACGGAGAGTCGGTTTGTCAAGGAGGACTCGCTCTAACTTCTACAGGTGCACAGTAGAGAGCATGCTGACCAGTTGCATCGTGGCTTGGTTCGGCAACTTGAGCGCTCTGGAGCAGAAAAGACTACAAAAAGTAGTAAACACTGCCCAGTCCATCATCGGCTCTGACCTCCCTTCCATCGAGGGGATCTATCGCAGTCGCTGCCTCAAAAACGCTGGCAGTATCATCAAGGACCCACACCATCCTGGCCACACACTCATCTCCCCGCTACCTTCAGGTAGAATGTACAGGAGCCTGAAGACTGCAACGACCAGGTTCAGGAATAGCTACTTCCCCACAGCCATCAGGCTATTAAACTTGGCTTGGACAAAACTCTGAACATTAATAGTAAGATTAAACGAGAATTTACCAGTTCGAAGTTTGATCGTTATTTTATGAGGAGTAACGTTGAGGGATTACGTGAAGAACCCGCCAGGACGCATGCGTGTCATTCTTCAAAGCAGCGGTGTGAAATCACAGATAACAGTAATGACTGAACATAGTAAGATTAGAGAAGAGGATACCAGTTGAACTTTATGATCAAGGGTGGGAGCGGAGGGCACATAATCCCTCAACGTTACTCCTCATAAAATAACGATCAAACTTCGAACTGCTAAGTTCTCGTTTAATCTTACTATTTTACTTCGGAGTCACGTGAGTGACTACGTGAAGATTTCAAAGCTCTGTGATTTCATGCCGTGGAAACGAGTCCATGCATCACATCTGCCTTAATTGACTAAGGGAGGAATTGTGTTAACATGTTTAAACATGAATCCGACATTGAAAATCCATGATAAATTTATTAACAACAAATTATAGCCCCTATTTCATGGGGTGAAATCATATTACAGAACTTAAAATTGATTCTGCAAAAGTTCCAGGTTTAACCACTGGTTTATGGTAGAATTGTTGGAACGTTTTTTCCCTTGACCATCCTGCTGTCTCCAGGATTTGGTCCATCGGTACGTCCAACTCCATAGCTGCCGATGTAGCTGCAGCCCTGATGGAATGAGATTTGAATATGTTAGTATCCACCCCAGCTGTTGTTAAAACCTGTTTCAGCCATCTGGAAATAGTTTGAACAGACACTTTTTTGTGGGGTTGCTTGTGGCTGATTAATAGTGCCATCTCATTGCCTCTGATGTTTTTGGTATTCTCCATATATAACAATAAATGTCTTATTATACAGAGGTGATCATCATTAGGGTAAGCCCTAAATTCTATTTTGAGGCCTGATGATCCCGGTCTGTTCTTTTTGACTAATTCGTGAATATAAAAAGTTATATTTCTTGTTGAAGAAGTCATATTGTCCAGCCTTAACTTATGTGAAGACTGTACCCTTTGTGCTGTGACCAAAGCCATCAGCATGACTGTTTTATGCATCAGTTTTTGCAGGGACAGAGCTGGCAGTGGATCCCATGGTACTGTCTCTGGAAATGTTCCGAAGGTTCAGGAGACCCTGATAGAAATCCCCGTTCGAGAGGCGGGTCTGTTCAAGCAGGTGCTTAGCGCTGCGGACCGCCCGTTCAGCTAGACCACTGCTCTGCGGGTACTCCGGGCTGCTGGTGAAATGATTAAAGTTCCACTTTGCAGCAAACGCTCGAAATTCGGCGCTGGTGAACTGGCGTCCGTTGTCTGTCTGCAGCCGGACAGGGGAACCAAACGTGGCAAAGTGACGGCGAAGTTTGCTGATCACCATCTAGGAGGTGATGGCAGGGAGGAGGTCCACCTCGAACCAATTCGAGTAAGAGTCTACTAGCACAAGGTATTGCCTCCCACGCCAGTCGAAAATATCGGCAGCCAGAGAAGACCAGGGCATGTCAGGGGCAGGCTGCTGCAAAAGCGGCTGTCTTTGCTGATGCGGGGCAAGAGAGTTACAGTCCGGACAGGAATCCACCCTGGCCTGGATGTACTTAGCCATGGCCGGCCAGTAGTACTGTTCCTGGGCATGCGAGATAGTGGCATCTGCCCCGGGATGCCCCATGTGGGCGGCGTCAAAATACAAGCCATGCAGCGAGGCAGGGACGACCACTTTGTGTCCTTTGATAATAATGCCGTCCCGGAGGACCAACTCATCGCGGACCAAAAAATAGGGGTGGACGCTGGCAGGCAACGAATTCCGTTTGGTGGGCCACCCGCGCTTGATGACAGCAGCAAGCTGCTGCAGGTCGGGGTCGTTTGCGGTATGTTCAACCAAGCACTGTAGTTGCTGAGAAGGGACGAAGTTAACGTTCAGTACCTGTAAGTCCGACTGCTCGAAGGGGTGCTGGTCGCAGGAGGCCCGGGGGGCCCGGGACAGTGCATCAGCCACATGCATCTTGGTGCCCCTCTTATATATGATTTTAAAGTCAAAACGCTGTAGCTGCAGCATCATCCGCTGTAGCCTGGCAGGAGCGCAGTGTATAGGCTTGTTCAGTATCGTTACCAGTGGCTGGTGATCCGTCTCAACGGTGAACCTGGTGCCAAATAGGAAGTCCTTAAACTTCGAACACGCGAAAACCACCGCCAGCAGCTCCTTCTCTATCTGAGCATAGCGCTGCTCTGTGTCCGTCATGGTCCTGGAGGCATAGGAGATGGGCAGCAGCGAGTCACCAGCGTGAGGTTGCAGGCAGGCAGCACCCAGTCCAAATCGAGAGGCGTCACAAGTGACCACGATCGGACGCAGTAGATCAAAGAACTTCAGGGTAGGTGTGCTGACCAGCCTCGTCTTTAGCAGATCAAAAGCCTGCTGGTGGTGTGGAAACCATGCCCAGGCAATGTCCTTTTTTGTGAGCTGTCTCAGGGGTGCGCTCAATTCGCTGAGGTCGGGGATAAACTTCCCCAGGTAATTCACCATACCCAGGAAACGCTGCAGACTGACAACGTCTGTCGGGGCGGGCAGCTCTGAGATGGCGCTGGTCTTTTGCGGGTCCGGCTTCAACCCTTGGGCCGTGAAAATGTGGCCAACATATGTGACCTCAGGCACCCGGAACTTGCACTTTGACCGATTAAGCTTCAAATATATCTGCCGAGCACGGTCCAAAATCCGTCGGAGGTTGCGGTCATGTTCGGCCACATCCCTCCCATAGACCAGTATGTCGTCTACAATGATCGCGCAGGGCAGACCTGCAAACAATTGTTCCATTGAACGCTGAAATACCTCGCTGGCGGAGTTGATGCCGAACGGCATCCGCAAAAACTTAAACCTGCCGAAGGGCATGCTGAACGTGGTCAGGTCCGTGGAGCGTTTGTCCAGGGGTATCTGCCAAAACAAACTTCTGGCATCGAGGACGGAGAACACTGTGGCTTGTCCCAACTGGGCGGCAACATCTTCGACAGTCCTCATGGGGTAGTGGGGCCGTTTAATCGCCATATTCAAGTCCTTGGGGTTGATGCATACCCGTATCTCATTTTTTCCTTTCTTCAACGTGGCGACCATGGTGGAGACCCATTCGGTTGGATCGCTGACAGCCTCCAGCACTCCCATGTTGACCATGTCTTTCAGCATACTCTCCACCTTGCCCTTCATGGCGAACGACACTCTATGGGGTGGACGAATCACAGGCACCACAGATGGGTCAGTCACGATCTTGTACACCAACGGCAGCTTCCCCAACTTGTCGTCAAACAGGTCTGGGTACTCGGATAGTGGATCCATCACAGCTTGCACCTCATGGACCGTACGGTCAAAAGACACCAGACCAAGATCCTGGCATGCCTGGTTGCTCAGCAACGTCACGCAGTCACTGTCCAGAATAAAGAAAGACAGGTCCTGGGAAGATTTCTGCAGCACGCAGTGGAAGGTCGCCCTCCCCACAGATGTTAGTTCCTCTCCCCCATAGGCACGCAAAACAGAGCGATCTGCAATCAGCAGCTCATTATTCCTTATCAGGTGGAACAGATTTGTTGACATTACGTTCACTTTCGCCCCCGTGTCCAGCTTAGCAGAGAAGGACTTATTGTTTACAGTTATATTCACAGAAGGATCAGGGAGGCGAGATCGGCAGTGGAGGAGAGTGTAAATACTTACATCTCCCGTGGAATAGCTGAGCTCAGAGTCGGGGGCAGCGTCAACAGAGGACTGAGAATCCATCTCGCTATCAACTTGCAAAAGGTTGTTTAGGAGTTGTCTGGGAGCTGAGGGCACTTTCCAACGGGACCGGCAGGCAGCTGCAAAATGGTTCCTTCTCCCGCAGAAATTGCAGGTCTTCCCAAGGGCTGGGCACTGTGACTCTGTGGAGTGGGATACTTTCGCCCTCCACCGCGGCCCGTTCGTACATCCCGGGTCCCGAGATCTCAAAAGTATCCCACTTCTGACACCATGTAAAGGTGTTTTATTGACACACTGTAACCTTTACTGAGAGTTTAATATAGCACATGGCACACACGTCCCAGCACTGACTGCATCCAGCCTTCAGGCGTACTGGGACCTAGTGGGAGGAACAAAGGGAGGATACTACAGTTATACTAATATGATGGGGCGTGGTTAGTGGTGATGAGGTAACTACCTTATAGGTTGCATGCATAACCCATCTACAGACAGGTTTCCCCCAAATAATAATATTGGTGGCTTTGTGTCTCCAGCTTTTGTACAGGCCTGCAAATTTTGGATTTAAGGCAGGTCGGATGGCACTCTTTTTGATACTATTGATTTCATACTGCTTATTGCAGAATAGTGCCAGTGCTTCCTGTTGTTCTTGCGACATTTCCTTCCCATCCACTGTGCGAGCGAATGCTGTGATCCCTGCTGTTAGTAGTTTTAGTATTCTCTGGAGCTTGACATCCAGGCTTCTAACTCCTGCTCCGATGTGTTTCCAGATACAATTATTCACGACTGGAACATTCAGGGATACGCAATTTCCTGGTGCCAGATATTTGGCAGTGGTGTCCATCACAGCCTGTTCCTGTAGTTGCTTGAATGACAGGAAATCAATGCTGGCAGCTAGTTTCTGTTCTAGGTTTCGTCCAGTCTGATCCGGCTGTATGTAGTTGGACACCATGTCCAGTAGATTTTCTCCTTCCTGCACCCCCTGCACACTTGTAGTTTGTTCGGCAAACCCCTCTTCGGGGTCAGCCCAGAATTGACCCCCAGTACTCCCCTCTGACGAGGGAGATGCACTGTGCAGCCCTACGTAAGGTGCTGCTGTGGGTGTTATGTATGACCCACGGTGACTAGACTCCATCTCCCGGAGTCTGTCACGTTGGAGCATTTGCTCCATAAGCCGCTCCATCCGGCTCCAGCGCGCACAGTCGCTGGCCGCTCGCGGCTCCTCAAAGTCGGACTCATCAGAGTCAACGGCTCTCTTTGTTTTTCGTTTTGCCTTCCCGCCCGGCCGCGGTGTTGATCTGGCCGGTGCGGGGGCTAAGTCGGGCACAGCTGATCCCATTACGGGTGATTCTTGTGCTGCCGGCCGCTGCTGGAGGCCCGCAACTCCGTGGTCCTCCCCCGCCAGCTTTGTCGCAGCTCTAGTTGACTTTTTCGATTTATCCATCGTTTCCCCACCTGTGAAACAGTATGGGAACAATAATGACCGCAGAGTAACCACTTACCTGTTGGTCCCGGCTTTTAAACTTGCCCCTGCCGGGGAACGTCGTTCCACCACGCCTGTCGTTTCGCAATGCGTGTAGCGATATGTCACGCATGCGTCCTGGCGGGTTCTTCACGTAGTCACTCACGTGACTCCGAAGTAAAATAGCCCATTATCTGTTTATTTGCACTTTATCAATTTATTTATTCATGTGTGTATATATTTATATAATGGTATATGGACACACTGATCTGTTCTGCAGTCATGGCTACTATGTTCTGTTGTGCTGAAGCAAAGCAAGAATCTCATTGCCCTATCAGGGACACATGACAATAAACTCTCTTGAATCTTGAATCCTGAATCTTGAATCCTATATCACTGTGGCCCTTGTTCTCGATGTTGTAGATTGAAGGTTTGGGAGACGGCAGAAAACTTTACTGCTATGTACCCTGCAAATAGTGTTTAAGTGAAACAAGTTACGGAGGGAGAGTGCTCAAGGCAGTGGAAAATATGACATCATGTGGAAATTCAACTCCCCAGTTCTCATTTAAACATAATTGCTCTCAGAAGTGACCATAGAAAGAATAGTGAACCTGGAAAAGGAAAGTGTGTGGAAAATGCAGATGCTGGTTTACGATACGATACGATACGATACGATACAATAGAACTTTATTCATCCCCGGAGGGAAATTGATCAACCAACAGTCATAACACACAACACAGTACACGAAAACCTGAAGTTAAATTTAAATTAAAAGTGAAAAAAAAAGAAAGAGACAAGCGACTGTTGTCTGGCTGCCGTGTGCACAAAGCTTTCACCAGAACAAATGAACAAACAAACAAACGAACGAACGCAGGCTTCTCCCCTGGGCAGAGGATTCTAAAACATACTGAAGATAGACAAAATATGCTGCAGTAACTCAGCGGGTCAGGCAGCATCTCAGGAGAAAAAGGACCGGTGACAAAGAAGGGTCCTGACCTAAAACGCCACCTATTCCTTTTCTCCAGAGATGCTGCCTGACCCGCTGAATTTCTTCAACACTTTGTGAATATCTTCTAGAAAAGAAAATAAGCAGAATTGGGCTCTGCGATATCTTCAGCCCTCTCAGGATCCATCGTATCAAATGGGTGGTAAGTAAAGGGCCTGTCCCACTTTCACGACCTAATTCACAACCTTTTTTACTCGTGGACATTTTTCATCAGGCTAGAAAACCCCCCGACCTACTTGATGCCACGAGTACCTACGACTAGCATCCCGACCTACCTACGACCTACCTACGACCTCCTACGACCTTGTGACGACCATGCTGCGAGTATGAGTCAAGGGCAAACTCGACAGAGGTCGTGAATTAGGTCGTGAAAGTGGGACTGGCCCTTTAATTTGCTTCCATTTACAGTTACAGTTTAGTTTATTGTCACATGTACCGAGGTACAGTGAAAAGCTTTTGTTGTGTGCTAACCAGTCAGTGGAAAGGCAATACATGATTACAATCGGGCAAATTACAGTGCATAGATACATGATAAGGAGTTAATGATTAGGTAATGCCAGCAAAGGCTGAACAAGGACAGTCCGAGGGTCTCCAATGAGGTCGTTAGTAGTTCAGAACTGCTCTCTGGTTGTGGTAAGATGATTTGAGTTATGGAGTCATAGAGTGATACAGTGTGGAAACAGGCCCATGATCCAACTCACCCACACCGGCTAACAATGTCCCAGCTACACTAGTCCCACCTGCCAGCTGGTCCATATCCCCCCAAACCTGTCCTATCCATGTACCTGTCTAACTGTCTTTTAAATGTTGGGATAGTCCCAGCCTCAACTACCTCCTCTGGCAGCTTGTTCCATACACCCACCCCCCTTTGTAAGAAAAAGTTACCCCAGTTACCCCCAAAAGTTACTGTAATCAGTTGCCTGATAACAGCTAGGAAGAAACTGTGTAAGTAAGTAAGTAAGTAAATTTATTGGCCAAGTATTCACATACAAGGAATTTGCCTTGGAGCTCCGCCCACAAGTAACTACATGGCATACAGTGACAGTTACGAATGACTCAGGAAACACTAAACATTAATAATAATAATAAAACATTAATGATAAAACACCATTGATCAAGCATGTGAACCAACAAAATACCAGATCGAAGGGAGGCTACAGATTTTTGGCCGAGGAAACTGCAGATGCTGGTTTAAAGTGGCGGTTCGGAGTGGCGGCGCGGCCCTGGCTGCAGCGGCTCACCGGCAGTCCCGTTTGTTTGTGTTTTTTGTGTTGTTTATTTTGTTTTGGTTAGTCTAGTTTTTGGTTCTTAGTTTGTGTTTTGGGGGGGGGGGTTGAAACGGGGTTTGCAGTCTCTCCCTGCGGGGGAATGCGACTTTTTTATCGTATTCCCCTTCTCTGCCCCCGTCTGCGCTGAGGCCTAATGGAGCTGATGACCTCGAGGCTCCGGAGGCAGAGCCCGTCAGGACTCGCCCTGAGCTCGCTCCCGTGAGGGTGGTCCGGCTCAGGGCTGGAACAGTGCTCCCGTGAGAGGCTGTGGCGCTCTCGTGAGGGCGGCCAGCCCGAGGGTGGAACGAGGCTCCCGTCGGAGTGGCCGAGCTCGGGGAGGTGCGGCGCTCGCAGCCCGAGGGAGGTTCGGCGCCCATGTCGGGGCGGCCCGGCCCGAGGGAGAAGCGACGCCCAAGTCGGGGCAGCCCGGCCCGGGGAAGAAGCGACGCCCAAGTCGGAGCAGCCCGGCCCGGGGGAGGTTCGGCGCCCATGTCGGGGCGGCCCGGCCCGGGGAAGAAGCGACGCCCATGTCGGGGCGGCCCGGCCTGAGGCTGAAGACGGTACGGTACTCACGCAAGGGTGGCTGGGACGGTGTTCTGGCGGTGGTGGCCTGAGTCCGGGGTTCGGCCGCGGGCCAGCGGCTGCATCTGCAGGACTGGTGGGCGGCAGCTTCGACCACCCCGGGCCACGGTGTTTGAGCCGTGGGACTGATTTATAACATCGCCCGGGGGGTATCGCCTCAGCACAGAGGGAGAAGAGGAGGGAAGAGACTGCAGACCTAAGACTTTTGCCTCCATCACAGTGAGAAGATGCTGGGTGGACTCACTGTGGTGGATGTTAATATGTGTTTATTGTTGTTTTTATTGTATTATATGTATGACTGCTGCAATTTCGTTCAGACTTCGGTCTGAATGACAATAAAGGCTGGCTATCTATCTATCTATCTATCTATCTATCTATCTATCTATCTATCTATCTATCTATCTATCTATCTATCTATCTATCTATCTATCTATCTATCTATCTAAACTGAAGACAGACACAAAAAGCTGGAGTAACTCAGCGGGACAGGCAGCATCTCTGGCGAGAAGGAGTGGGTGACGTTTTGGGTCGAGACCCTTCTTCAGACTCTGAAGAAGGGTCTCGACCTGAAAGGCATCACCAATTCCTTCTCCCCAGGGATGCTGCCTGTCCTGCTGAGTTACTCCAGCTTTTTGTGTCTATCTTGGGAAGAAAGTGTCCCTGGATCTGGAAGTGTGCATTTTGACACTTCTATACCTTTTTCCTAATGGGAGATGGGAGACGGGGCAACGGCCAGGGTGCGATCTAACAGTCGGTTTAAATCTTGCCGTCGATTGTTCTGCACTTCAACAAACCATTGTGTTGTAACACCAGAAGGCTGATGTGTTTATGGTGCTTGGATGCTCCAGTCATTAAGCAGATGATGATTGGATTTGCTTACAAGTCAATTAAACCAAATGGACCCAATCTACCTTGCTGTGCAAATGGGATTTCAATTGCTTATCTCTGCGGGAGACCCAAATAAACCATGGATCAACAATAAACAGCAGAATGACAAGTGAGGACTACTTATGTGGGAAGGAACTGCAGGTGCTGGTTTAAACCGAAGATAGACACAAAATGCTGGAGTAACTCAGCGGTAACTCAGGCAGCATCTCTGGAGGGAAGGAATGATGATATTTCGGGTCTTCAGACTGAAGGAGGGTCTCGACCCGAAACGTCACCCATTCCTTTTCTCCAGAAATGCTGCCTGTCCCGCTGAGTTACTCCAGCATTTTGTGTCTATCTTCAGTGCAGGCTACTTGTTCCATGCGGTCAAAAGGAAGGCATGAAATTATTGGAAGTAGCCTCCTTTTGTAAATGATAAACCAAGGGCAGAGAAGGGTTGAATGCGTAAGTGAGCAGTAGATTGTTTGTACCTGTATTTAGAAGCATTGCAAGGGGCTTTGGAATGTGTTCTGGCAGTGGTTCCCGACACCTGCCTGGAATGTTGGCACCACTCCAGAATAATCCAGCTGAAGGCTGGGGCCTTATTGCTCGGCCTGTTTGTGCAGTTTGATACATTTTACCTCCTGTCACCAAACTAATTATTCAAAGCCGAGAAGCAAAGAGTCTGTGTCAGCTCAATTTCTTCCACCTCAGACAAAATAACGCCTCTGGGTGTCTAATGTGGTCAATTGGCAAGATACATTACCAATGTGGGAGACTGTTCAACACACTCAGGCCACCCATGCACCACACGCACGTTTAGCTTAGTTTAGTTTAATTTAGGGTTACAGCGTGGAAACAGGCCCTTCAGCCCACCGAGTCCGCACCGACCAGCAATCCCCGCACACTAACGCTGTCCTATACACACTCGGGATAATTTTCAATTTACACAAGCCTTCAAACCTGTACTTATTTGGAGTGTGGGAGGGAACCGGAGATCCCGGAGAAAAACCAGGCAGTCACAGGGAGAACATTCAAACACTTTACAGACAGCACCCGTAGTCAGGATCGAACCCGGGTCTCTGGCTCTGTAAGGCAGCAACTCTGCCACTGTGCCACCGTGTCGCCCTAACGCCCCCTGATACTGGGGAGGTATGAACATAGCATACTGTCCCTCACTGCATCAGCCTAGTCTGGGTCTGTCTCAATTTTCATTGAATTATTTGTGTTTCTCACTGAACTACGTTTAAGGAAGTATTTCTCTAAAATAACATGATGAAAGGAATTACTACAGCAAGAAGAGGGCTGTGACCAATGAGGGATAAATATGTTGATGTATACCTGGGGGCAGAAGACACAGTTGGAGTACTAATTCGGTATATTGGACAGCACAGTGGCATACAAGCGCTCTTGAAATAAATGCTAGCATTGAGTTGTTTCTTTACCACCGATTTCTTTAGGTGCTGCCCACAATGGTCCATTGTTGGCTGTGGAAGAGGTGATAACGAAGGGATATGAACAGTGAAACTAGCAGGACGCCCAGGGTGGGGGAGGGATGGAGAGCGAGGGGGTGCAAGGGTTACTTGAAGTTAGAGAAGTCAATGTTCACACAGCTGGGTTGTAAGCTGCCCAAGCGAAATATGAGGTGCTGTTCCTCCAATTTGCGTGTGGCCTCAGACTGACAATGGAGGAGGCCCGGGACAGAAAGGTCAGCACAGGAATGGGAAGGGGAGTTAAAATATTTGGCAACCGGGAGGTCACATAGGCCAAGGAGGACTTTTCTGGTTTTCTTCGAGCTCCCAAAAACATGGCCCAAATGGCCACACCATCCAGGCCATGCCCTCTTCTCGCTGCTAACACCAGAGAGGCCTGAGGCTCCATACCACCAGGCTCAGGAGCTCTACTTTCCTACAATTATTAGGTTCTTGAACCAACATGCACAACCCTAATCCTACCTCAACCACAGAATACTCTAGTCCACCTTAGGAAGATGCTGACACCATCCATAAAGACTCCTCACACCCTTGTAATGGACTGTTCGAACTACTTCTCTCCGGCAGACGTTACAAGGCCTTCTACGCCCGAACCTCCAGACTCAGGAACAGCTTCATTCCCAGAGCTATAGCTGCTCTGAACCGGCCCTGCTGAGTGCCCCCCACCCCCCACCCCCCTGGACTGTCTCCCTCGGATGGTCACGTCGCACAGACACATCTGCACTTTAGTCTGTTTGACTGTTTTGACAATTTTACTGTTCTTTTTACAATCCATGTTCTCGGGATATCTAAATCTAAATTTTATTAGTTATTTAAGTTATGACATTGGATGGAAGCTGCATACCAAATCTCGCTGCGCTTATGTGCAATGAGAATAAAAGATATTATTATTATTATTATTATTATTATTCTGCAGTATACTGGACTTTTATTTCATTATTATGTTTTTGTTATCTTCTTTCTTTTAGAAATGTGTATGTAATTAATGTATGATGCATGTGTAATTTATTTTTGCGGGTGTGTCTGAGTTTCTTGTTTATCAGGATGTTGCCTGGACTCGAGGGCTTGAGCGAGAGGGAACTGCTGGGTAGGGCCAGGAATCTATTTCTTGGAGCGCAGGAGGCTAAGGGGTAAATGTATGGAGGTGTGTAAAATCATGAAGGGAATTGATAGGGTGAACGCACAGTCTTTTACAGAGTAGGGAAAATCAAGAACTAGACGACATCGGTTTAAGGTGAGAGGGGAAAGAATTAATAGAATTCAATAGAATTTATAGGGGCAACATTTTTGCTCAGAGACTGCTGGGTACGTGGAGTAAGTGGAGTAAGTTTTTGATGAGTCCAGAGAGAAGGTCGATGAAGGAAATATAATTGTGGATATTCAAAGAGTGTTTGATATAGTCCGACATGGCTTGGATAGTGGAATTACTGCTTATGCTTAAGAGCACCAACAATATAAATAGAAATTTGCCTAAAGTTTGAAAGCTGATGCCAGTAACATACGATGGGTTTTCACATTGGAGAACTGTAGACAATGGTATGCCCCAATTACCAGTGTTGGAATCACTGAGTTTTATGTTATGTGTCCATAATCTAAGTCATTGGCGTGGAGGTAAATAAATCCTCAAGTTTAATGATTGGAAAGTTGTGGTAAGCAGTGAGAAGGATAGTCACCACGACTGCAATAAATTAGTTTAGTTTAGAGATACAGAGTGGAAACAGACCCTTGGGCCCATCGAGACCGTGCGGACTAGCGATCTCCTTTCCACTAGTTCTAGTAGCACAATGCTAGGGACAATTTACAGAAGCCAATTAACTTACAAACCTGGACGTCTTTGGAATGTGGGAGGAAACCAGAACATCCGGAGAAAACCCACACAGTCACAGGGAGAACGTGCAAACTCCATACAGACTCCACCTGTAAGGCAGGATTGAACCCGGGTCTCTGGTGCCGTAAGGCAGCAACTCTACCGCTGCGCCACCGTGCCGCCTATTTGGGTGTACAGGATGTATTTTCATACAGAGAACTGATACTTCCCGAGGACATTAAAAAAGACTGGTCTGCCCCAACAGCTGCTGACAACGTTCTACCATTGCACCACAGAGAGCATATTAACGTATGGCATCTCTGTGTGGTATCTCAGCTGCACGGAGGCGGAGAGGAGAGCTCTTCAGCGCGTCGTCAACAGAGCGCAGCGGATCATCGGGACAGAGCTACCAGCCTTGGAGGGCATCTACCACACGCGGTGCCTCAGGAAGGCCCTCAGCATCCATAAGGACTCATCACACCCCTGCCACGGTCTGTTTCAACTACTTCCCTCCGGCAGACGTTACAAGGCCTTCTACGCCTAAACCTCTAGACTCAGCGAACAGTTTTATCCCAAGAGCTATAGCGGCTCTGAACCGGCCCTAATGAGTGCCCCCCCGCCCACTCCCTTTGGACAGTCTCCCTCAGATGGTCACGTCAATCAATTCAGCTTGCTTATTTATGTATTGTATTTATTTACCTTTCTTGTACATCAGTGGAGCTGCACACTAAATCTCGTTGCACTGACGTGCAATGACAATAAAAGATATATTATATTATTATTATTATTATTATAAACAACTGAGGTGAGAGAATCATTCAAATTCAATGTGTAATTCTAAAGAGCATGCAGGGACATGGGTGGAATAAAAACAGAAAATACTGAAACATTCAGCAGGTCAGGCTGCTTCTGCAGAAAGGGAAACAGTTCACTGGTTCAGCTTTGGGATTCAATTCAATTCAGAACTGGGAAAGACTGCAAAATCTCACAGTATGCCCACTTGGAAGAATGTGTAAGAAAGAACTGCAGATGCTGGTTTAAATCGAAGGTAGACACAAAATGCTGGAGTAACTCAGCGGGTGAGGCAGCATCTTTGGAGAGAAGGAATGGGCGACGTTTCTGGTCGAGACCCTTCTTCGGACTGACCTTCGTCAGTCTGAAGAAGGGTCTTGACCCAAAACGCCGCCCATTCCTTCTCTCCAGAGATGCTGTCTCACCCGCTGAGTTACTCCAGCATTTTGTGTCTACCCACTTTGAAGAAGCTCTCCTTCCCTTTCTGACGAGAGTTCTCCAGCATTTATTTGTTTATCTTTGAGAGAAAAACAAGTTGTTTTTCAGTGGGGGAGAAGATGGGAGGAGAGATGCGGGAGAACAAAGGAGCTGGGCGCGTCCAGATGGATTAATACGGGTGGTTACAAGCGTATTAAACTTCCTTGTGTAATGTTTTGGTAAATGGTGAGGGCGTGGAGCATGCCCAATGCGCCAGACTATACGAGTAGAGTCAGGAAAACTGAGCAAAATAATGAAACCAGAAATGGCCAGTACTGATACAGGCAGAGTAAAGACACAAAGTGCTGGAAGGATCCTTCCATCCAGAAATGTCACCTATCCGTGTTCTCCAGAGATGCTGCCTGACCTGCTGAGTTACTCCAGCACTTTGGGTCTTTTGTAAACCAACATCTGCGGCACCTGGTCACTACAGTCAGAGCGATTGAGCTATCTAAAGTTAAACCGGAGGGACGTCCTTGAAAGTGGAAGAGCACATGGAGAGAATGGTGCTTAAACGCCGTGGTGGGCTGAGGAATGGCAGAGGATATAGGTTTAAGGTGAAGGGGAAAAACGTAAATAGGAATCTGAGCGGTAACGTTTACACACAAAGGGTGGTGGGTGTATAGAACGAGCTGCCGGAGGAGGCAGTTGAGACAGAGACTATCGCAATGTTTAAGAAACATTTAGGATGGATAGGATAGGTTTGGAGGAATATGGTCCAAACACAGGCAGGTGGGACTAGTGTAGATGGGACATGTTGGTCGGCGTGTTGGGCCGAGGGGCATATTTCTACGCTGTATGACTTTATGACTCTAAACACAGCAGATCCTCAGGATCATAAATAGAGACAGAGTTGAAAAAGAAATTCAGTTGAAATCTAAAATACCGACAGTGGAAGTGAAAAACAGGAGGTGCTGGAAACACTCCGTAGGTCAGGCAGAATATGAAGAAGGAACTTTGACCAGAATCGTTTTCTCTGTTTCTGTTTTCATAGATGGTGCTCTCTTCTTCCTCGTGTCCGGCCATCTTCCATATCACATCTTTCCGGTCGGTCAGCGGCGGTTGACGGTCGGTGGTTGCAGAATTGGCTACTTCAGTCAGTCACTGTGGTACAGTTTCTGTCGTCAGCATTGCCCGGGATGCGCCACGTGGAGGCTTCTGCTTGCATCCCAGATGGTGCCCTGATGCAGCCTGTTCAGTTTTTATATTAGCTCTGTTAGAGATAGATAAGCTTGAAAGCATGTACCACCAGATTCAGGATTCCTCACTGGTATCAGCCTATTGAACAGACATCTCACAAGCTATGGATGCAGGCATGATCTCCCAATCATTGTGGACCTTGTACTCTTTGGAGTCAAAGAGTCATAGGGTCTTACAGCGCGGAAACAGGCCCTTTGGCTTACAGTAACTAGCCCATGCCGACCAACATGTCCCAGCTACACTAGTCCCACCTGCCCATCTAAACCTATCCTATCCTGTCCAATGAATTTATCCAAATCAATATATCTTTATATCTGTAGGTTCTCTGCAGCTATAACACTATGACGTTACAACACGACATTCTGCCCTATGTTTATTTTCTCTTTGCACTACCTGATGTACCTGTGTACGGTTTGATTATTACTCACACCTGGTATGATTTGCCTGGATCCCATGCGGAACAATCATTTTCCACGGTAGCTTGGTACACACGACAACAAAAACCCAATACCAAGCAAAAGACTGGTTGGGCCACAAATGGAATATTACGTCCAGTTCTTTCGGAAGGAGCTGAAGTTGTAGTGAACATTTACTAGAATTGTTTAGGTTAGTTTAGTTTGGAGGTACAACATGGAAACAGGCCCTTCGGCCCATCGTGTCCACGCTGACCATCGATCACCCGTGCATTAGTTCCATGTTATCCCACTTTCACATCCACTCCCGACAGACTTGGGGCAATTTATAGAGGGTCAATTATCCCATAAACCCGCACGTCTTTCGAGTGTGGGAGGAAAGCGGAGCACCCGGAGAAAATCCACGCGGTCACAGAGAGAACGTGCAGATTCCATACAGACAACACCCTGAGGTCAGGATCAAACCCGGGTCCCTGACGCTGTGAGGCAGCAACTCTACCAGCTGTGCCACTATGCTGCCCACAGTGGGCGAGCTGGCATGACAGTGGGGAAGGTATGGTTCCAGGGATGAAGGCATTCAGTAGCAAGGTAAGAGTGGGGAAGCTGGGTTTCGTCTCTCCAAACTAAGCAGGTTGACAAAACCTTTTATGGACATCTACAAGTTCATGCCTGATTTAGACGAGGCAAACTTGAGCAAAAGTAGAGGGTGACAAGGAAAAGCTTTTGTATGTACAGTGGGGTTAGGATCTGGAATTCACCGCCTGGAAGTGTAATGGAAGCACAATCAGGACTCGAGGGTCTGAGCTATTGGGAGAGGTAGAGCAGGCTTGGACTTTACCCCTTGGAGCGCAGGAGGATGAGGGCTGATCTTATAGAGGTGTAAAAAATGATGCGAGGAATAGGTAAACGCACAGAGTCTCTTGCCCAGAGTAAGGGGAATCGAGTACCAGAGGACATGGGTTAAAGGTTAGGGAGGAAAGATTCAAAATAAACCTGAGGGGTAACTTTTTTATGCAAAGGGCGGTGGATGTATGAAATGAGCTGCTGGAGGAGGTACGCGAGGCAGGTACGATCGCAATCATTAAGGAACATTTGGACAGGCAGGTTTAGAGGGATATGGGCCAAACTCAGGTAGGTGGAACTAGTGTAGATGGGATATGTTGGACGGTGTGGGCAAGTTGGGCCAAAGGGCTGTATGACTATGACAATCGACCAAAGTTTTCAAAGCAGAATTCTGCAGGTACAGGTGATCCAAAACAGAAAAAGTGAATGCTGGTGGTACTCAGAGGTTGAGGCGGGTGCATGGGAGAGAAGCAGTGGCAATTCTATTCCTCTCCCTATGGATGAGTGCCTCTAGGACACTCTGTTTTGTTTTTTATGAAAGGAAATTGCATAGACACAGATAGAATAGAAGGCAGGATGGTGGGGATAGAATGGAACCAATGGAGTACTGAATGAGGAGCTTCCATGGACTTGATGGGTTGAATGGCCTCCTCAATACTGTAACATTTCTATGATTATTATTCTACATAAACCTTGTCAATATATATGAGATGTAAAGTCCTTTAAATTGTCTAATCATGAACTGGGGAGATGAGCTGTGATCTAATTGGTTTGTTTGAAATGATTAAATAATCTTATGATTAAATAATAAGAGCAGCACGGTGGCGCAGCGGTAGAGTTGTTGCCATACAGCACTTGCAACGCTGGAGAGGCAGGTTCGATCCCGACTACAGGTGCTGTCTGTACGGAGTTTGTACGTTCTTCCCGTGACCGCGTGGGTTTTCTCCAAGATCTTTGGTTTCCTCCAAAGATGTACAGGTTTGTAGGTTAATTGGATTGGTGTTTGTATAAATTGTCCCTAGTTTGGTAGGATAGTGTTAATGTGCGGGGATCGCTGGTCGGCACAGACTCGGTGGGCTGAAGGGCCTATTTCCTCGCTGTATCTCTAAACTAAACTAAACTCAATTGACAAGGAACCCAATTCATCTGGTGGGAATCCACAGAATCAAAAGAGACTTTTAGATAGGCACATGAAAATGCAGGGAGTGGAGGGATATGGATTTTGTTCAGGCAGAGGACATTAGCTCAATTTAACATCATATTCTGCACGGACACTGTGGGTTGAAGGGCCTGCTCCTGTGCTGTTCTGTTCTATGTTCTATATGGAGGATATAAGATCTAACCCGTTACAGCTGAAAAAGTCTGATGAAGGGTCCCGACCCCAAATGTTGCCGATCCCTGTGATCCAAAGATGCTCCCTGACCCACTTTGTGTCTTTAAAAAAAAAAAACATGCAGTTGGAAGATAGACACAAAGTGCTGGAGTATCTCAGTGGGTCAGGCAGCATCTCTGGAGGAAAAGGATGGATGTCGTTTTGGGTCGAGACCCTTCTTCAGACTGACCCGACCACAAAATGTCATCCATCCTTTTTCTGCTGAGATGCCGCCTGACCCGCTGAGATACTCCAGCACATTGTGTCTATCTTCAAAAGGACACAAAGTGCTGGAATGCAGATGTGCAGATGTTCGGTATAAACCAACATCTGCAGTTCCATGTTTTCACAATCCTGTTCAGTGTTGCATGAAGTTTAGCAGAAATCCAGAATGCTCTTTGAAAGGGATGTTCTTGCTGTGTCAATTGAAAGGTAGTTAGATCAGTTAAGGGTATCGGGATATCTTGCATAAAGCATTGCGCTGAAATTGAAGTCTAGGTCAGCCATGATATAAGTAAATGGCAGAATAAGGTATTGGGGCTGCAACGTCCCCTGTTCCATTCTCTCAAGGGTCCCATGAAATAAAGCTGCCGGCTGGTACTACATTTTGGATGTATCCTGTGTTTGTTTTAATTATGGTTGAGACAAGTGATAATTAGAGAACAAAAGACATTTAAGTGGCAAAATTGAATTGCTGCTCTCTCTGTTTGTGGCAAATAGCAAACATTAAACTCACAACATGCAATTTACTTCACTGTCAAAGGGCTTTGAATCTGTTGCTGCCAAAAGAGCCAGTCTGATAAATCCTGCTTTCTCAGTCCACAGACTCATCGGCAGAGATCTATCAAGTGCTCATCCGAGTGCCTGACAAGCATATAAACTGCAGAACCCAAAAACATGTAATTAAATAAAAATGTTTAGTTAGTTCAGTTTAGTTTATTGTCACGTGCACCGGGGTACAATGCAAAGCTTTTGTTGCGTGCTAACCAGTCAGCAGAAAGACAATACATGATTACAATCGATCCATTTACAGTGTATAGATACATGATAAGGGAATAACTTTTTGTGCAAGTTAAACCCAGCAAAGTCCGATCGAGGATAGTCCGAGGGTCATCAAAGAGGTAGATAATAGTTTAACATTGCTCTCTGGTTGTGGTAGGATGATTCAGTTGCCTGATAACAGCTGGGAGGAACTTAGTGGTGGAACAGTTTATTTTAGTTTAGAGATACAGCATAGAAACAGGCTCTTCAGCCCACTGAGTTCATGCTACCCTTTGATCACCCGCTTACACTTGTTCTGTTATCCCACTTTCTCATCCACTCTTTACACACTAGGAGCAATTTTCAGGGGCCAATTAATCTACAAACCCGCATGTGAGAGGAAACCAGAGCACCCGAAGGAAACCCACAGTGAGAACGTGCAAACTCTACACAGACAGCACTCGAGGTCAGGATCAAACCCGAGGCAGCAGCTCTACCAGTTCCAGCACTGTTTTGCTCTGCTGGTCTGGCAGCAGCTCTGGAGATAGTTGTGGTAAAATGTCATTAATCTGAAAGATTCCCTTTGTTTCTCTCTGTGTGGATGCTGATTGACTCGCTGAATATTTTCAGCATTTTCTGTTTCCACTGCTCTCCACACCACTTCATGTTTACCTTTAACTGGATGCTGTTTGCTGTTTGCCCGCCCCAGTTATATCACCTCACATTTTTCCAGAATTATTTCTATTTTCCACTGATTTGCTCAGCTGACCATTCCAATTAACATACAGGTGAATTAGGAATGGGAGCAGGCCACTCGGCCCCTCATTCATAGTCCAATCTAACTACACGTCTTTTGTAAATGATTTAATTTTTCTACCAAAATTAACTTCACATTTTCTCAAATTACATTCCATTTACCAGAACTTTGCCCACTTATCTTTATTTCTTTATATCCTTTATATGTTATCATAAGTCATAAGATCATAAGTGATAGTAGAATTAGGCCATTCAGCCCATCAAGTCTGCTCCGCCATTTAATCATGGCTGATCGATCTCTTCCTCCTCACCCCATTCTCCTGTCTTCTCCCCATAGCCTCTGAGACCCATACTAATCAAGAATCTATCTACCTCTGCCTTAAAAATAGGTCTCCACAGCCTTCTGTGGCAAATAATTCCACAGATTCACATCCTCACATCTCTTCACATCTTAAGCTTCAGCGCCTTCATCCAATACATTTAAAATTGGAAAGAATTGAGACTACAGCACTATGTTGTGCATCATCCATGACCCCTTGACAACCAGGAGAAGATCCATTATCTACTTTCTTTTTCCTGCTCCCCAATCAATCTTCTATGCACCCCCGTGTGCTAACACCTGCACAATGAGTTGTTGTTCTCTGCAATAATTTTCCACAGACCATGTAATCAGATGCTTTCTGTAAATCTAAATGTGGCGGCGCTGGGAACGGCTGCGGCTCGCTTGCAGTCCGTTTGTTTTTACTTTTTTGTGTTGTTTTTTTTCCGTTTTGTCTAGTTGTGTTTTTGGTTTTTAGGTTGTGTTTATGTGGGGGGGGGGGGGGGTGGGGGGTTGAAATGGGGTTTGCTGTCTCTCCCTTGGGGGGAATACGACTTTTTCGTCGTATCCCCCCTCTCTGCCTCCGTCTGCGCTGAGGCCTAATGGCGGAGCTGGCGCCCTCGGGACTCCAGAGGCAGCCTGTCAGGACTCGCCCTGGGCTCGCTCCCATGAGGGCGGCCCAGCTCGGGGCTGGAACTGCGCTCCCGTGAGGACGGCCTGGCGAGGGGCCGAGACTCTCCCATGAGGGGTTGTGGCACTCCCATCGGAGTGGCCCAGCCCGAGGGAGGAACGGCACTCCCGTCGGAGTGGCCCAGCTCGAGGGAGGAACGGCACTCTCGTGAGGGCGATCTGGCTCGGGGCTGGAATGGTGCTCCGGTGGCTGGGACGGCGTTCTGGCGGCGGTGACCTGAGTCCTGGGTTCAGCTGCGGGCCAGTGGCTGCGTACGCTGGACTGGAGGGCGGCAGCTTCGACCGCCCCGGGCCGCGGTGTTTGAGCCGGCCTGTTGCGGGGTTCGGTGAGCCGCGGGACTGATTTACCATCGCCCAGTGGGGTATCGCCTCAGCGCAGAGGGAGAAGAGGAGGGAAGAGACTGCAGCCCTAAGATTTTTGCCTCCACCACAGTGAGGAGGTGCTTGGAGGACTCACTGTGGTGGATGTTAATTTGTGTTTATTGTTGTTATTATTGTATGATTGTATGTATGACTGCAGGCACGAAATTTCGTTCAGACCATAAGGTCTGAATGACAATAAAGGCATTCAATTCAATTCAATCTAGCAATTCTCCTGTATCCATATCACGTGATGCTTGGTGCCCCTTCTACAAGCTTCAATAAAGTGGTCAAGCACAAATTCCCTTTCACAAAATGTGTAGCAGGGAACTGCAGATGCTGGTTAACACCGAAGATAGACACAAAATATTTCATTAATGGGCCTGTCTCACTTAGGCGACTTTTTAGGCGACTACAGGAGACTATGCAGTCGCCACGTAGTTGCCACGTGTTCGCGGGTGGTTGCCGGGGAGTCGTCTTCATGGTCGTGAGGAGTTCCCGCATTCTGGGAACTAGTCGCGGCCTCATTATGGTTGTCGCAAATTTTTCAGCATGTTGAAAAATTAGCGGCGACCAGAATGAAGCTGCCATGGAGAGTAGCGAGAATTCTCGTGCCGTAGGTGGGGCGCCAGGAGGAACTAGTGGGTTGCCAGGAGGTCGAAGGTTCTCGTAGGTTGTAGCCGGTGCTGACCGGTGAATTTCATTGGCTCATTGGGGAAAAAAAACATAAGAGTAACTGACCGGTAATGTTAAATGTCCGCCGAGCTTCACAGCCGTGTATCTCTCGCTTCTTAAAAGTTGTCTCCACTATTCTCACTTCTTCTCCCTCCTTCTCCCTCCTTCTCCCCCCTCTCACCCCTCTCACCCCCCTCTTTTAAAAGACTTACCTTACACTGTGCTCTAGCTGTCTTAATAACAGCGTCAACTTTCCTGTTCATCACGGTGTGTGTCTGTATCACCTTGACTTTGCATCGTCTGAATTTCACTCAGACAGCGCTCCGCCCACTTGCCCTGTCCCCTGCCAGCATAATGGGCTGGTGAAGGAAGGGGGGGGGGGGGGTGTGGTGGTGGTGGTGGTGGTGGTGGTGGTGGTGTGTGTGTGTGTGTGTGTGTGTGTGTGTGTGTGTGTGTGTGTGTGTGTGTGTGTGTGTGTGTGTGTGTGTGTGTGTGTGTGTGTGTGTGTGTGTGTGTGTGTGTCCTCCTTGCCACCTTCCCCAGCTAACAATGATCTATTCTACATTTTCCATGTACTTCGTCTCCTTTGATCTCTCATTTTCACATCGTTCCCTTCCATATCTCTGTGTCTCCCTCTCCCCTGACTCTCAGTCTGAAGAAGAGTCTCAACCTGAAATGTCACCCATTCCTTCTATCCAGAAATGCTGCCTGTCCCGCTGAGTTACTCCAGCATTTTGTGTTTATCTTCCCTTTCACAAAGTCATATTAACTTTACTGATTACCTTGTTTTGTTTTTGTCCCCTGTTACAAACCATTTAATGACAACTTCTAACATTTTCTTTATGACAGATATTAGGTTAATTTTATGCTTTCTTGTTACTCTCCCTTGTTAAAGCAGTCTACAACTTTCTTTTTCACTTTGTTTTTAAACCACATTGGAGTTTTCGTATCATCTGCACATTTGTTAATCTTACCTCCTACGTTAAGTCTGACACAGTGATATTTATTACTGAGTCCTTTGATACCGCACTTTATTCAGCTTTCCATCAATTAGAAGGTCCACCTTTGCCCCGAGCTAATTTTTGATCCATTTTATGAAGTTAATTACCATCAGATCAGTCAATAGCATTTACTAGTTGTGTAGGAAGGAACTGCAGATGCTGGTTTACACTGAAGATAGACACAAAATGCTGAAGTAACTCAGCAGAACAGGCAGCATCTCTGGACAGAAGGAATGGATGACGTTCCGGGTCGTGACCTTTCTTCAGACAGAGAATCAGGGGAGAGGGTGACATGAGATCCTTGAACTTTCATTCCCCTTTGATCTCTCGTTTTCACCTTACACTTCCTTATCTCTGTGTCTCATTGACTCTCAGTCTGAAGAAGGGTCTCTCCCGAAACCTCACTCAATCCTATCCAGAAATGCCGCCTGTCTCGCTGAATTACTCCAGCATTTTGTGTCTATCTTCGGCATTTACTAATTCATGACCTCTGTGATCATCCTGTGACAACTCAGAGATCTGTTCTTTATTTGTTTATTCGTGGGGCGTGGAAGTCAATAAACAAGTTCAGCAATTATCCTCTTCGTCTGTAATTGCTTGCAAACAGAATTGCTTGTTAGGCCATTTCAAAGTTACGAGTTAAATTAATTGCTGTAACTTTGGAGTTAGACATAGGTTGGACCAGGTTAAGATATCGATCTAGAGGCACTGTCCTAATGTTTAAGAAACAGTTAGACGGGCACATGGATCGGACAAGTTTGGAGGGATATGGACCAAACGCAGGTAGGTGGGACTAGTGTAGCTGGGGCATGTTGGTTGGTGTGGGCAATTGGGCCGAAGGGCCTGTTTACACACTGTATCACTCTATGACTCTATGTCTCTATGACCTAGCTGTTTGTGGTTCCAGAATACTGAGCGGCGTAGTGGGGCAGCAGCAGAGTTGCTGCCTTACAGCGCCCGAGACCTGGGTTATATCCTGACCATGGGTGCTCTCTGTATGGAGTTCGTACGTTCCCGTGTGACCGCGTGGATTTTCTACGGGTTCTCCGGTTTCCTCAAACATTCCAAAGACGTGCAGGTTTGTCGGTTAATTGTCTTCTGCAACTTGTCCCTAGTCTATTGGATAGAACTAGTGTACAGGTGATCGCTGGTCGGCGTGGACTCGGTGGGCCGAAGGGCCTGTTCCCACGCTGTATCTCTAAACCAGACTATTCAGCATGGGGAAACTACTTGTTGCTTCCACCTTCTTTAGCATTGAAAGAATTTTGTATGTTTCAAGAAAATCCCTTGTTGTTCTTCTAAACTCTGGAGAATGTCGCCCTGTACGTGATCTCTTGCCACACAGTAACCCTGCTATTCCAGAAACCCATGCTGCACTTTCTCTAAGGCAAATATGTATATATTTTTAAATGTCAAAGTTTAAGACCATACTCCAGCTGCAGTCTATATAATTTCAACAAGACTCCTTCCCTTGTATCCTCAAGTATCAAAATTAACAGGGTAGGCCGACCCTGCAACGCCGCCAGGACAATGGGCCTTTATGGCCGGCTGCGCTTAAAGCAACCTGGCTTTTGAAAATGGCGCCAAAACCTGGCGACGCATCTATATTGTCTCAGTGGACTACTTAGGTTTAGTTTAGTTTAGTTTAGAGATGCAGCATGGAAACAGGCCCTTTGGCCCACCGAGTCCGTACCGACCAGCAATCCCCGTACACTCGCACTATCCTACACACACTAGGGACAATTTACAATTTTATCAAGCCAATTAACCTACAAACCTGTACGTTTTTCGAGTGTGGGAGGGAACCGGAGATACTGGAGAAAACCTACGCAGGTCACGGGGAGAACGTACAAACTCCGTACAGACAGAATTCTTAAGGGGTTGGACAGGCTAGATGCAGGAAGATTGTTCCCGATGTTGGGGAAGTCCAGAACAAGGGGTCACAGTTTAAGGATAAGGGGGAAATCAATTAGGACCGAGATGAGAAAAACATTTTTCACACAGAGAGTAGTGAATCTCTGGAATTCTCTGCCACAGAAGGTAGTTGAGGCCAGTTCATTGGCTATATTTAAGAGGGAGTTAGATGTGGCCCTTGTGGCTAAAGTATGGAGAGAAGGCAGGTACAGGATACTGAGTTGGATGATCAGCCATGATCATATTGAATGGCCGTGCAGGCTCGAAGGGCCGAATGTTCTATGTTTCTGACAGCGCCCGAGGTCAGGATCGAACTCAGGTCTCTGGCGCTGTAAGGCAGCAACTCTACCGCTCCTGCATCGTACCGCCCATTCTATACTGCTATACACTCTACACTTCTATACACTTCTATGTTATATACTTAATCTGGGGTTGTATTTATGTGAAGTGATAATTGACTGAACTGTACGCAAAAAATAATTTCACCGTAGCTCGGTACATGTGATAATAAAGAACCGTTGAACTATTAAACCATTAATAACATTAACAGCACGATAAACTTAGTGAGCGATTATGGGAAAGAAAGGTTGAGATAGTTTGAGATTATAGTTTGAGATTATACCAATTATGCCTCTGCCGAATGCACAAGGGTTGGGTAAAGTATGGTATTGGGCTAAATATATAGTTGTGGTTCCTACATTTTAAAACTGCTGTTTATGTATCTCAACCCTGACCTTGGGGCTTGGTGAATATGTAAGCCCAGGTTACATGAAACCAGGAAACATTCCTCAGCGGCAGGCTGTGTGAAACAGCACACAGCCTGATGCTGTTGGAATACCCCCAATCTCACAAAAGCAAAAGCAAACGTCGCAGAAAAATAAACAGCCACAGGCAGGCAGGCAGGCAGCGTTACATGAGAGCCCGGAGCCCCATCCAGAGCTCCATGTTTATGTGAGCAGCTCTGGAGCTGTTGCAAAGGTATCTTCACCTCCAGGCTTCGTTCTGGGTTACAATGCTTGCAGGCAGCTCAAACGGATAACTTTATAAGATCCTAAGTGATCGGAGAAGATTCACCTCTACCCCATTGCGGACATTGAACATTGTCTATGTAACTGGTGCGCTACAATGCTGGAAACTTTATTCTGCATTCTGTATCTTCCCCTTTGTTCTATCTATTGTACTTGAGTTTGACTTGATTGTATTTATGTCTAGTATTATCTGATCTGACTAGATAGCATGAAAAACTCAAGAATTGGAGGGCTTGGGTTCAAGGCGAGAGGGGAAAGGTTTACTCGAGGGCAGCTCGAGGGCAACGGTCACACAGAGAGTGGTATGTATATGAAACTAGCTGCCAGAAGTGTTTGAGGCACATACAATAACAATAATTCTAGGTCATAAGTGAATTAGGCCATTCGGCCCATCGAGTCTACTCCACCATTCAATCATAGCTGATCTATCTCTCCCCCCCCCAACCCCATTCTCCTGTCTTCTCCCCATAACCCCTGACACCCATACTAAACAAGAATATATCTATCTCTGCTTAATAATATCCACTGACTTGGCCTCCACAGCCTTCTGTGGCAATGAATTCCACAGATTCCCCACCCTCTGACTAAAGAAATTCCTCCTCATCTCCTTCCTAAAGGAACGTCCTTCTATTCTGAGGCTGTGACCTCTAGTCCTAGACTCTCCCACTAGTGGAAACATCCTCTCCACATCCACTCCATTCAGGCCTTTCACTATTCGCCACTCTATCCAATCATATTTGATTGATAATGAGACCACAACTGGAGTATTGTGTGCAGTTTTGGTCCCCTAATTTGAGGAAGGGCATTCTTGCTATTGAGGGAGTGCAGCGTAGGTTCACCAGATTAATTCCCGGGATGGCGAGACTGTCATATGCTGAGAGAATGAAGCGGCTGGGCTTGAATACTCTGGAATCTAGAAGGATGAGAGGGCATCTTATTGAAACACACAAGATTACTAAAGGTTTGGACATGCTGGAGGCAGGAAACATGTACCCGATGTTGGGGGAGTCCAGAACCAGGGGCCACTTTTTAAGAATAAGGGGTAAGCCATTTAGAACGGAGATGAGGAAACACTTTTTCACAGAGAGTGGTGAGTCTGTGGAATTCTCTGCCTCAGAGGGTGGTGGAGGCCGGTTCTCTGGATATTTTAAAGAGAGAGCTAGATAGGGCTCTTAAAGATAGCGGTCAGGGGATATGAGGAGAAGGCAGGAACGGGGTACTGATTGGGGAAGATCAGCCATGATCACATTGAATGGTGGTGCTGACTCGAAGGGCCGAATGGCCTACTCCTGCACCTATTGTCTACTGTCTATTGTCTATATAGTGTCCTGCTCCATCTTATCCAGAACACCTTCAGGAGTACCGGTGAGATAAACAGAAGAATTTATACATTTGTTTAGGGGGCATTTAGTGGGCAGTACAGTAGCGCAGCTGCAAGAGCTGCTGCCTCACAGCGCCAGAGATCCGGGTTCGATCCCGACTGTGGGTGCTGTCTGTGTGGAGTTTGCATGTTTTCCCTGTGACCACGTGGGTTTTCTCCGGGTGCTACATTCCCCACCCCATCCCAAAGACTTGTGCATTTGTAGGTTAATTGGCCTCTGAAATTTGACCCCAGTGGGTAGGGAGGGGCTTTGAATGTGGGATAACGTAGAACTAGTGTGAATGGGCAATCAATGGCCGACATGGGCCCGGTGGGCTGAAGGGCCTGTTTCCATGCTGTATTTCTGAGAAAAAAAAGCTATTGTCAAAGGATACCACAGGACAAGTAACATCTGGAGCTCAACAAGTGCTGCCTGGGGTGGTGGTGGTAGCTGACATGATAGTGACATTTAAGAAGCTTTTAGACACATGGATGAACGGAATGGAGGGGGAGGGATATGGATAGCGTGCAGGCACAGGAGATTAGTTTAACTTGGCATCAATACAATGGGCCAAAAGGCCTGTTTCTACCCTCTTTTGTTCTATGTATGTATAAATAAGATGATGAAGAAGACACAGGATAGGTTTAGGTCTATTATTGTCATTTACTGTACCTAGGTGCAGTGAAGAGCTTTGAATTGCATGTTATCCAAACAGATTGTGGCTCCATCGGGTGGTTAGGCCAGTGATAGATCGAACCCTCGTCAGTAGAACTGGAACGGGCGCGTGACTGCGTTTGGCGGGACGATGACGTCACGAGTCACGGGTGTGCCCAACTGCAACTGCAGAGACTCACTCTCAGCGTGCGAGTGTCTGACTGTATCTGTCAATAAAGATCACTTAGTTCTTAACATGTGTCTCGTCATAAGATCAGATATACCATATGTAGATACAATCAGTTCAAAGTCAAGTACAATAGGTAGATCAAAGGGGAAGATACAGTTTCAGAAGATAGTTGTCAGCATTGTAGCGTGTTAGAGTGCATCTGTTCCATAGACAAAGCCCAAAGTTCTCAATGCGGGAGAGGTGAATTGAACGCCACCACAGCTAATGGAAAAAACCAGGAGCAAAGGGCATGTGCCTTTAGTAGCGGCACTCCGAATTACAAGCGCATGGAAGTTGTGTAGCAACTTTATAAAATGTTGATTAGAAACACAAAAAGCTGGAGTAACTCAGCGGGACAGGCAGCATCTCTGGAGAGAAGGAATGGGTGACGATTCGGGTCGAGACCCTTCTGCAGACTCATTTATAAAAGACAGGTTCCGGTCACAACTCTGTAAGAAGGATAAGATAATTGCACTGGAGAGGATGTAGAGGAGATTCACCAGGGTGTTATAGCACGAGATTGGAAAGGATAGGATTGTTTTATTTAGAGTGGGGGAGACTGAGGAAGGACTTGATGGAGGTTTACAAAATCATGAAGGGCACAGATAGGATCGATAGTAGGAGATGATTCCCCATAGCAGAGCTATCAAAAGCTGGAGGGCACTGGTTCAGAGTAAGGGGATCTGTGGAAGAACTTTATCATCCAGAGAGTGTTTGGAATCTGGAATGCACTGTTTGAGTTAGTGATGGGGGGAAAGAATCTCACAATATTTAGGAAATATCTGGACATCAATAGACAATAGACAATAGGTGCAAGAGTAGGCCATTCGGCCCTTCAAGCCAGCACTGTAATTCACTGTGATCATGGCTGATCATCCACAATCAGCACCCTGTTCCTACCTTCTTCCCATATCTCCTGACTTTGCTATCTTTAAGAGCTCTATCTAACTCTTTCTTGAAAGCATCACTTGTTAAGGCACAAAAGGTGTAGAAAGGTTCTGCAGATGCCAATATATACTGAAGATAGACACAAAGTGCTGGAGTAACTCAGTAGGTCAGGAGAAAAAGGATGGGTGATGTTTTGGACTGGGATCTTTCTTCAGAGTCTGACCTGCTGAGTTACCTGCATGTGGAGTCTATTCAAGGCACGGAAGGCCATGGGCCAAGTGCTGGTAAATAAGATTAGTGTTGATATTTGCCTGATGGTCAGGAGGAACATGGCATTCAGAATGGACAGTTACTGTGCTGCAGGACTCTATGACTCTTTGATCTCTAAAACGACAGAGCCTGTCTGGAAGGAAAACATTTAAGATTCTTAGCACTGCGAGACTGCATGAGAAGAAGAATAAGATAAGGTGTTCAAAAGGGGAACTGCAGATGCTGGAATATCGAAGGTACACAAAATTGCTGGGGAAACTCAGCGGGTGCAGCAGCATCTATGGAGCGAAGGAAATAGGCGACGTTTCGGGCCGAAACCCTTCTTCAGACTCTCTGTCGATGGTCAATAACTTCAAGTTCCTGGGTGTCAGTTATGCCCCTGTCCCACTTAGGAAACCTGAACGGAAACCTCTGGAGACTTTGCACCCCACCCAAGGTTTCTGTGCGGTTCCCGGAGGTTCCCGGAGGTTTTTGTCAGTCTCCCAACCTGCTTCCACTACCTGCAACCTCCGGCAACCACCTGCAACCTCCGGGAACCGCACGGAAACCTTGGGTGGGGCGCAAAGTCTCCAGAGGTTTCCGTTCAGGTTTCCTAAGTGGGACAGGGGCATAACACCAACAATTTATCCTGGTCCAGCTACAATGACACTATGGTCACGAAAGCACACTGATGCTTCAATTGTCTGAAAAAAGGTATCGGCCCTAAACATCACCTATTCCTTTTCTCCAGAGATGCTGCCAGACCCGTTGAATTACTCCAGCACTTTGTGTCTTTTTTTGGTTTGATATATTAATCCACTGCCATTTTGGTTTCTATCTTTGGTGTGTCTGAGAAGGGTCTCAACACAAAACATTATCTATTCCTTTACTCCAGCGACGCTGCCCGACCCGCTGAGTTACTCCAGCATTTTGTGTCTATCTTCAGTGTAAATCAGCATCTACAGTTCCTTCCTACACAATGATGCCTCTACCGCTACATAGGCTGTCGTCCATCTCAATGTCATATTCCTGTCCTCACCTCATGCCCCTTGATGCCCATCACACTTAGAAAAGTTCCTTCATCCTTCCCAAATGTACTCAGCGTCCGTCCTCTAGGCTTTTTGTTCCCCCTTTGTGCTTCCTGTAAAAACCAGGTGCTCCTTTGCTGAAAATGTGAGAAACCAGAAAAGGCATACACTTCATGGATTAATAAAATACATTTGATTCAGTTTCACACCTGGTGGAGACCTTGCAGGTACCTGCAGAGAGTATCGCTGACACTAGGATCATTTGGGCGAGTAACGATTTCCTTACCACAGTTGCCTCTGGAGAAGAAACCTGTCTAAAAATAGAAACATAGAAACATAGGAAATAGGTGCAGGAGTAGGCCATTCGGCCCTTCGAGCCTGCACCGCCATTCAATATGATCATGGCTGATCATCCAATTCATTATCCTGTATCTGCCATCTCTCCATACCCCCTGATCCCTTTAGCCACAAGGGCCACATCTAACTATAGCCAATGAACTGGCCTCAACTACCTTCTGTGGCAGAGAGTTCCAGAGATTCACCACTCTCTGTGTGAAAAATGTTTTTCTCATCTTGGTCCCAAAGGATTTCCCCCTTATCCTTAAACTGTGACCCCTTGGCCTGGACTTCCCCAACATCGGGAACAATCTTCCTGCATCTAGCCTGTCCAATCCCTTAAGAATTTTGTAAGTTTCTATAAGATCCCTCTATTCTATAAGATATTCTATAAGATAATAGTGCTGTTAATTCTATAAGATAATAGTGCTATTCTATAAGATAATAGCGCTGTTGTTCACGAGAACGTTGCAGTCACATTACTCACATTACTCCAGCCACCACTGATTTTCAAAACCAATTCAGAAGAAGCTGGAAAAACTGATTACACCTATATAAGATGTTACAGAACAAAGTGTGGTTTCTACCCTGCCTGTGGGCCAACTTAGTAAGATCTTTTTTCTGGCACAGGTTCGTTAGTGACTCTCAAAGGGATGATCTAGAAACACGGCTGCTGTGAATTTTTTCACCGACTGGCAAAAGTACAGCTTCTTTCCCCGAATCTCAGTCTGAAGAAGGGTCTCCGCCCGAAAAGTCACCTGTTCCTTTTTTCCAGAGATTCTGCCTGACCCGCTGAGTATCTCCGGCTTTTTGTGTCAATCTACACAGCATCTTTCATGTTGATTTCAGGCCTTGCAAATTGCTTCACCGCCTATTAACAGATTTTGAAATATAGACACTCTTTGAAACGCAGCAGCCAATTTGCTAACAACAATGTGATAATAATAGAAACATAGAAACATAGAAATTAGGTGCAGGAGTAGGCCATTCGGCCCTTCGAGCCTGCACCGCCATTCAATATGATCATGGCTGATCATCCAACTCAGTATCCCGTACCTGCCTTCTCTCCATACCCTCTGATCCCCTTGGCCACAAGGGCCACATCTAACTCCCTCTTAAATATAGCCAATGAACTGGCCTCGACTACCCTCTGTGGCAGGGAGTTCCAGAGATTCACCACTCTGTGTGAAAAAAGTTCTTCTCATCTCGGTTTTAAAGGATTTCCCCCTTATCCTTAAGCTGTGACCCCTTGTCCTGGACTTCCCCAACATCAGGAGCAATCTTCCTGCATCGAGCCTGTCCAACCCCTTAAGAATTTTGTAAGTTTCTATAAGATCCCCTCTCAATCTCCTAAATTCTAGAGAGTATAAACCAAGTCTATCCAGTCTTTCTTCATAAGACAGTCCTGACATCCCAGGAATCAGTCTGGTGAACCTTCTCTGCACTCCCTCTATGGCAATAATGTCCTTCCTCAGATTTGGAATGTCCTTCCTCAGATTTGTGATTTGTCAGTGTTGAATAATGGTCAGCAAAATGGGACAACTTCCCTTCTTTCCTTAACTCAATCCCTGTGCTGATTAGTACCGGTGTCAGGGGTTATGGGGAGAAGGCAGGAAAATGGAGTTAGGAGGGAGAGATAGGTCAGCCATGATTGAATGGTTGTGTAGACTTGATGGGCCAAATGGCCTAATTCTGATCTTATCACTTCTGACCTTATGAGAGTGGACAGATTTAACACCGCAAATAAAAGCAGAACACATTGGAAAATAATTAGCAGGTCAGGTAGTTTCTGTGGAATGAAAGACAGAGGTAATGTTTCACGTTTGTGACCCTTTTCACTAGAACACTACACAAATGCGGGTGTCAGGGGTTATGGGGAGAAGGCAGGAGAATGGGTTTGAGAGGGAAAGATAGATCAGCCATGATTGAATGGCGGAATAGACTTGATGGGCCAAATGGCCTAATTCTGTTCCTATCACTTGTGACCTGGAAAAGAGAACAAAATGTTAGTATCCTGATGTAGAAAAGGTTGGTTGGATAAACGGAACAAAGGAAATATCTTTGATAGGGTGAGATCACAGAGGTTGGTGGAGGTTGCAATTTGAATAGAAACATAGAAAATAGGTGCAGGAGGAGGCCATTCGGCCCTTCGAGCCAGCACCGCCATTCATTGTGATCATGGCTGATCGTCCCCAATCAATAATCTGTGCCTGCCTTCTCCTCATATCCCATAGAAACATAGAAAAGCTTATACCTCTTTGTCAGGGTACTGTATTTGGAATAGCAGGGCTGTGGGACATGCACAGAAGGTCAGGCTATAAGAAGAATGTACAGGTTTATAGGTTAATTGGCTTCGGTAAAAATTGTAAATTGGCCCTAGTGTGTGTAGGAAGGTGTTAGCGAAGGGCCTGTTTCTGCATTGTATCTCTAAACTGAGCTAAATAAACTAGAATGGAACATGATCCATAGCCTGCTAACTCAGAATCAAGATTTCGGTTTAGTTTAGTTTAGAGATACAGTGTAGAAACAGGCCCTTCAGCCCACCGAGTCTGTGCGGACCAGCAATAACCTGTACATTAATTATATTCTACACAGTCGGAAAAATTTACAGTAGTCAATTAACCTGCAAATCTGCACATCTTGGGAATGTGGGAGGAAACTGGAGCACCCGGTGAAAACCCAGGCAGTCACTGGAAGAACGTACAAACTCCGTATAGACAGCACCCGTAGCCATGTAAGGCAGCAACTCTACCGCTGCGCCACCGTGCCGCCCAGACACACCACTGACACCATTAATGTGAAGATTGAGGCTCAAGCTCTTTGATTCAGCTGTTGAGTGAATGGGTGTTCAGTGTCTATGAAAGGGCAGAAAGTGGTGACTAATGTGTACCTTTTCTGGACCGAACTCTCCTTGCAATTGTTAACGTTTTTCTTAAAGGGAAAACAGTGAACAACAAATCTATTGAAAGTCAGCGACTCTGATTGGGCTCCATTTTCCCAGCTGACTACTTGTACTTAGCTCCAGCCATAATAGACTAAGACAAAAATAACTCCCATTGTTTTCAATGTCGTTGAATCAAGCCAAGAGTCTCTTTGCTCTTTGCGTTGGGGCATTAGTGTAACATGGCCAGTGACAAGGTATTTGAAGTGATCTACTTTCCACCAGTTACTGCCCCTGAATAGAATGAATGAAAATGTCCACTGGGCTTCAGTCAAAACACTCTCTCCAGCCACACAAACGTCTTTATACTTCTAGGACCATTATTTCCAGGCACAAGTGGTCAAGTCATTGTGAGTTAGCTCTTTCCTTGGGTGTGGCTACCATTTAGTTTCAATGTGGGTGGAGAGTCTGTTCTGCCCAGACTTTAGACTTTAGAGAAATGACAAGGAAATAGGCCCTATGGGCCACCGAGTCTGCACTGACCATAGAAACATAGAAACATAGAAAATAGGTGCAGGAGGAGGCCATTCGGTCCTTCGAGCCAGCACCGCCATTCATTATGATCATGGCTGATCGTCCCCTATCACTAACCCGTGCCTGCCTTCTCCCCATATCCCTTGACCCCACTAGCCCCTAGAGCTCTATCTAACTATATCTTAAATCCATCCAGTGACTTGGCCTCCACTGCCCTCTGTGGCAGAAAATTCCATAAATTCACAACACTCTGGGTGAAAAAGTTTTTTCTCACCTCAGTCTTAAATGACCTCCCCTTTATTCTAAGACTGTGGCCCCTGGTTCTGGACTTGCCCAACATTGAGAACATTTTTCCTGCATCTAGCTTGTCCAACCCTTTTATAATTTTATATGTTTCTATAAGATCCCCCTCATCCTTCTAAACTCCAGTGAATACCATCGATTGCCCCGTACACTAGCACTATCCTACACACTAGGGACAATTTACAATTTTACAGAAACCAATTAACCTGCAAACCGGTACGTCTTTGGAGTGTGGGAGGAAACCGGAGTAGCCGGAGAAAACCCACGCTGTAACGGGGAGAACGTACAAGCTCCGTACAGACAGCACCCGTAGTCAGGATCGAAACAGGGTCTCTGGTGCTGTAGGGCGCCACTGTGCCATCCCTGTACTTCAGTTAAAATTGTAATACCTTGCCTATGTTTACCATTCAGTGTTACAGTATTTACAGTAGGTGATCTTCAATGTGAGCAGCACAATGACTGAAGGTAGACAAAAGTGCTGGAGAAACTCAGCGGGTGCAGCAGCATCTATGGAGCAAAGGAAATAGGCAACGTTTCGGGCCGAAACCCTTCTTCAGACTGATCTGAATCAGACTGGACAGAGGGACATCAGTCTGAAGAAGGGTCTCGGCTCAAACGTTGCCTATTTCCTTCGCTCCATAGATGCTGCTGCAGCCGCTGAGTTTCTCCAGCACTTTTGTCAACCTTCGATTTTCCAGCATCTGCAGTTCCTTCTTAAGCACAATGACTGAGGCAGGCAGCAGTGGTTTTATGTAGCTACAAAGGGAAAATTATGTCCCTAAAGTTCAAACTCTGCACAGCTGATAACATTGCAGGGAAATATTATCCTTTGATCTCCAAGCTAGGAATAATACTCAAGTTTAAATGTTGAAGCCATTCATAACTCTTCTACCTGGGCAGCATGATGGTGGAGTGGTAGTGTTGTTGCTTTACAGTGCTAGGGACCCGGGTTCAATAACGTTAGTCCCTTATCATGTATCGAAACAGGGTAAATGGCTCGATTGTATTATGTTTTGTCTTTCAGCTGACTGGTTAGCATGCAACAAAAGCTTTTCACTGTACCTTGGTACACGTGACAGTAAACTAAACTAAATTGAACTGAATTGTCCCCAGTGTGTAGGATAGAACTCGTGTTTAAGAGGGAAATGCAGATGCTGGTTTACACTGAAGATAGACACAAAATGCTAGCGTAACTCAGCGGGGCAGGCAGCATCTCTGGATTGAAGGAATGGGTGATGTTTCGGGTCGAGACCCTTCTTCAGACCTCTACAGTCTCGTGTATGGGTGATCGCTGGTCAGGGCTCGGACTTGATGGGCTGAAGGGCCTGTTTCTCTGCTGCATCTCTAAAACTATCTGAGGCCGAAGAGGCGAATCCTGTCAGAACTCCCCTGATATCTGGAAGAGATTTATAAATGGCAAAGTACATCTGACCTATGTACGGACTAAAGGGCCTGTCCCACTGTACGAGCTAATTCAAGAGCCGGTAAGAGCCGCTCGTAGGTACTCGGGGCTCTCGTGGACATTTTTCAACATGTTGAGAGGGAATGTCAAATGTCTTAATCACGCAGGGCATTATAATCATATTTATTTTACAAACTGCAGAAGCAAAAGGGCTTCTGTTGAAAAACATGTTGAAAAATCTTCACGAGTCTTCCCGAGCTTACCGCGTTTCCCGAGTACCTGCCGTTAGCGTTACTAACCGCTAAGAGACATCCCGAGCTCCGACGTAGCCGCTACTAACATTCTACATGCTTACCACGAGTTTGATTTTTTTTTTAACTCGGGAGAGCTCTTGAATTAGCTCGTACAGTGGGACAGCCCCTTAAGCAATGGTTTTTCCAACAAGTAAGGCCCTTTTGCTTCTGCAGTTTGTAAAATAAATATGATTATAATGCCCTGCGTGATTAAGACATTTGACATTCCCTCTCAACAGAAGCTGAAGGTATTGTGTGGTGATCTATGCTGTTAATACCTAATATACCCCTTTGTCCTGTATCTGTACACTGAAGACGGCTGGATTGTAATTATGTGTTGACTTTTCGTTGACTGTATAGCTTGCACCAAAACTGTACATTGGTACACGTGACAATAATAAACCAAACCAAACCAAAATAAACTAAACTATTCCTGGAGCTGTTAATATATCAGACTGTGCTACATAGTGTATGCATTCTCTGTGGTGTTAATATATCAGATAGGACAGGATGGTACATTCCCATTGGTATTATCAGATTGCAAAGCTTTGCATATTCCCTGCTGTGACAATACATCAGAAAAGACTGCAGGTGCAAGTATATCAGATAGTGCCATAGTCTAAGACTAAAGCAGCACAGTGCATAGCAGTAGAACTGCTTTTTTTTTTAAATTGCTGTTTTTTTTCCCTTTTTCCTTCCGGCCACAAGATTTAATATGAAAAAGAATATGTGATTCTGGTCCATTCTGTTTGTAGTTTGTTTGGTTGTTTGTTTGCTTGTCTTTTTTTGCACAAAGTCCGTGAGCATTGCCACTTTCACTGCACATCTCGTATGTGTATGTGACGAATAAACTTGACTTGACTTGACTTGACTTGAGTTGCTGCCTGACAGCGCCAGAGACCCGGGCTGGATCCTGACTATGGATACTGTCTGTTCCAGAGTTCGTACGTTCTCTCTGTGACCCGGTGGGTTTTCTGCTGGAGCTCCAGGTTCCTCCCACACCCCAAAGACGTACAGGTTTGCAGCTTAACTGGCTTTTGTAAAATTGCAAATCGTCCCCACAAGATAGTGCTAGTGTAGTGGGTGATAGCTGCTCGGCTTGGACTCGAAGGGCCGAAGGGGCTGTTTCCATGCTGTGTCGCTAAAGTCTAAAGTGTAAATCAGGTGGACTGTTGTTGTGCATTTATAGTAATAATAATAATAATAATGGATGGGATTTATATAGCGCCTTTCTAATACTCAAGGCGCTTTACATCACATTATTCATTCACTCCTCAGTCACACTCGGTGGTGGTAAGCTACTTCTGTAGCCACAGCTGCCCTGGGGCAGACTGACGGAAGCGTGGCTGCCAATCTGCGCCAACGGCCCCTCCGACCACCACCAATCACTCACACACATTCACACACATTCACACACAGGCAAAGGTGGGTGAAGTGTCTTGCCCAAGGACACAACGACAGTATGCACTCCAAGCGGGATTCGAACCGGCTACCTTCCGGTTGCCAGCCGAACACTTAGCCCATTGTGCCATCTGTATCAGACTGAGGTATGGAGTGCAATGCCTCTGTTGTTAATGCTAGCACAATATAAAGTGGCAGATGACGTGCCTGCACTAAGCCACAAACAACATAGGTCATTGTCTTCCTGTCTTATAGTTAATGTTTATATAGTTGCAAAGGGAAACTAATGTCCCAAAGGTTCAAAGACTGCACAGCTGTAAAGTTGCTGGAGAGTATTTTCCCTTGATTTGCAATTCCAGGAACACTGCTCAATACTAACATTTGGAGCCATTCACATCTCTTCAAAGTCTGAGGCTGAGGAGACTAATACAATCAAAACTCGCTGGATATCTGGAAGAGACGAGAAACTGACCAACTACACCTGATCTATAAACACCCTGATCTATACACACACTAAGAAGTTCACACAAGAAAGGATACTCTGTAGATTCTTTAGGGCAGCACGGTGGCGCAGCAGTAGAGTTGCTGCTTTACAGCGCCAGAGTCCCAGGTTCGATCCTGACTACGGGTGCTGTCTGTATGGAGTTTGCACGTTCCCCCTGTGACCACGTGGGCTTTCTCCGGGTGCTCCGGTTTCCTCCCACTCTCAAAGATGTGCAGGTTTGTAGGTTAATTGGCTTTGGTACAATTGTAACTTGTCTCTAGTGTGTAGAATAATGCTAGTGTACGGGGTGATTGCTGGTTGGGGTGGACTCGGTGGGCCGAAGGGCCTGTTTCCACGATGTACCTCTAAAGTCTAAAACCCTAAAGATCTGGATCCTCTGAGGGACCCTCAGTCGCTGATTATATTCAAAACAGAGATGAATGTTTTGTTGGTATTAAGGAAATCAAGGAATGTGGACAAAACGGGTGAACAAATAACCTCAATCTTGTCAGATGGCAGAGCAGTCATGAAGGTACAAATTACCTTCTCCTGCTGTTATTTCAGGTTATTTGTTCACCCGTATTCCTTGATTTCCTTAATACCAACAAAACATTCATCTCTGTTTGTTTTGAATATAATCAGCGACTGAGGGTCCCTCAGAGGATCCAGATCTTTAGGGTTTTAGACTTTAGAGGTACATCGTGGAAATAGGCCCTTCGGCCCACCGAGTCCACCCCGACCAGCAATCACCCCATACACTAGCATTATTCTACACACTAGAGACAAGTTACAATTGTACCAAAGTCAATTAACCTACAAACCTGCACATCTTTTAGACCTCAGTGCTGCATTCGACACTGTTGATCACTCAATACTTTTGGACAGGTTGGAAAAATGGGTGGGGCTCTCAGGCACAGTCTTAAGTTGGTTCAGGTCATATTTACAAGATAGGAACTATTTTGTTTCCATTGGCGACTTTGTATCAGAACCAACCAACGTGACGTGTGGCGTACCGCAAGGTTCGATCTTAGGGCCCTCTTTATTCAATATCTACATGCTCCCACTAGGGCAAATCATGCAAAATAATAATATTGACCACCACTGCTATGCCGATGACACTCAAATCTATGTAGCGCTATCACCAAATGACTATCGCCCCATAGATCTGTTGTGCCAGTGCATTGAGCAAGTCAAAGACTGGATGTGCCAAAATTTTCTCCAACTAAATAAGGACAAAACGGAGATAATTGTTTTTGGTGCTAAAAAAGAAAGGCTTAAAGTAACCCAACACCTTCACTCTCTGTCCCTGAAAACTTCAAACAAAGCCAGAAATCTTGGGGTCATTATGGATTCAGATTTAAATTTCGACAGTCACATCAAATCAGTAACAAAATCGGCCTACTATCACCTCAAAAACATAGCAAGATTAAGAGGACTCATGTCAGCTCAAGACTTAGAAAAACTTGTACATGCCTTTATTACTAGTAGGCTAGATTATTGTAACGGTCTCCTTGCAGGTCTTCCAAAAAAAACTGTCAGGCAGCTACAGCTTGTTCAGAACGCTGTTGCTAGAGTTCTAACAAAGACCAAAAAATTTGAGCATATTACACCAATTCTTAAATCCTTACATTGGCTCCCTGTATGTCAGAGAATTGATTTTAAAATCCTGCTGCTCACCTATAAATCACTACATGGTTTAGGGCCAAAGTATATCACTGACATGCTTCCACTATATAAGCCTTCTAGACCGCTAAGATCTTCTGAAACCAATCTGCTAGTGATTCCCAGAGTAAATACAAAACATGGGAAAGCAGGATTTAGTTACTATGCAACAAATAGCTGGAATAAACTTCCTGAAGATTTAAGACTTGCCTCAACTTTGACCACTTTTAAAACAAGACTGAAAACTTTTATGTTTACTTTAGCTTTCAGCTAAATCTTAACTACATTGCACTTTTAACTTTTGCACTTTTTATAATGCATTTTTAATTTTGCTTTTCTTTTCTTTTAGTTCTTCTATTTTATTTCATTTTATTATTTCATTTATTGTATGACATGTTTTTATGTGAAGCACTTTGAGTCTGCCTCGTGTATGAAATGTGCTATATAAATAAAGTTGCCTTGCCTTGCCTTGCCTTGTTATGTTTCATGTTGTTATGTTCTAGTGGTGCATTATATCAGTCAGACTGAATGGTGCTTCCATCAGATTGTTAATATATCATTTAAGACAGCAGAGTGTATTCCTTGCAGTGTTACTATTGCAGATTGGACTTCATGTTCCCAACCATGTTGCATCAGAAAGGACTGTCTACTAAGAACATACAACCCAAGGATGAGGACAACCAGTCCATTCTTTATCTGATTCCATCTATTTCAAAACTCTTGGATGCATGCCTGCAGCCATGTGTATCTCATGCCTTTTAGTTCTATTCATTACTTTAATAGCAATTGTTTAAAATAAAAGCTAATTCCTTTGAGCTTCTCATTCTCTCTCGACCTATAGTTCTCTGCTATTTCCAGAATTGTTTTCCGTGCTGTTTTCCAAGAAGACGGATATTTGAATCCTCCGTCATTTCTTTATCCCCCATTATAATTTCTCCTGTTTCAGTCTGTTTAGACTTTGGAGACACAGCGCAGAAACTGGCCCTTCAACTCACTGAGTTTGCGCCGACCAATGATGCCTATACACTAGCAGTATCCTACATATTAGGTACAATTTACAACTTTTACCAAAGTCAGTTAACCTACAAACCTGTATGTTAGTGTATGGGGGATGTGGGAGGTCTCTGCACCCGGAGAAAACCCATGCAGTCACAGGGAGAACAACAGCATTCGTAGTCAGGATCGTAACTGTGTCTCTGGCGCTGTAAGAGCAGCAACTCTACCGAGGCGCCAACGGGCTGCCTTAATAAGGATCACATTTACAACAAGCCAAAGAAACTTCCTTGATTATAATATAATAACTGGGAAAAAATTAATATTAAAATTTTGGAAAAGTCCAACAACCCCCACAATTAAAATGTGGATTATGGAGATGTCGGAGACCTTACATTTGGAAAGAACTAGACTTCTCTTAATTGACAAACAAGAATGATTTGCTAGAATATGGTCTCCATTTATTGACTTTTTGAAAGGATAAATTGGTCCGGCAAGGAAGTCTGACTGAAGCTTGAACCCAGGATTAGATGAATAGTTATGTTTTATAATCTACGGACCTATCTCCAGAGTTCTATTTTTTTTAATTATGTTTTTTTTTCTCTTCTTTCTCACTATCTATAAATAAAAAAAATAAACAAATAGAAGCAGAGTTAATATATAATTGATAAATGAGGATCCCTATTACTCTGAAAGCTTGAATCCCATCTATTAACAATATGTAATTGATATACAACATGTGTTTTGATTATGATATGTACATGCTTTCAATAAAAATATTATTTAAAAAAAAAATAAGGATCACATTTACCAGCTAACTTTTTCCTCTATACAATATGACTGTTTATGACTGTTCGAAGATCAATTTCCCTCCTGGGATAACGCCCTCCAGGGCAGCACGATAGCGCAGTGGTAGAGTTGCTGCCTGACAGTGCTAACAGCGCCAGTAAACCCGCGTTCAATCCCGACTATGGATGAAAGATAGTCCGGAGGTCACCAATGAGGTAGATAGTAGTTTAGGACTGCACACTAGTTGTGGTAGCATGGTTTAGTTGCCTGATAACATTTTGGCCTGCAGGTAAGTAATTAACATTTACAGTTACAGTTTAGTTTATTGTCACATGTACCGAGGTACAGTGAAAGGCTTTTGTTGCGTGTAATCCAGTCAGCGAAGACAATACATGATTACAATCGATACATGAAAATTTTACCTGTCTCTTCTTCATGTTACTTATCTATTTCCATGTGCCTTCTCTTTAATTGACTAAATTTTCCTTCACCAAATTCCCAGCATTGTTAAACATTTAGTTTAATCTGTTCACTGCCGAGTTTATTTTGACACACTATTGGCCATGACCCAGATATACTCAGGAGTGGCACTGAACAGGTTAATTTACTACAATTCCTCCTGCGTTAACATAGTAGATAGATAGTGCGATCCTTGTGGTGTCAATATATCAGATAGGGTTGCACAGTGCATTCATTGTGGATTTAATGTATCAGATGCAGTTGTTTGGCACATTCCTGTAGTGTTTATCTATAAGATAGGACTATACGGTTAATTCTGTGGGAATGATCTATTTGATAGCATTGTACGATGCATTCCGTGCTGTTTATTCATCAGAGTTTTGGCGCATTCTGTGTTATTTATATATCAGATTGTCTGTACAAAGCATTCTGTTTTTGTAAACATATCAGATGGGACAGCAACCTGTATTCCACGTTATATGGGACTATATGATGCAGTCCTTGTGCTGTTGTTATATCAGATGGGACTACATGCGTTCTCTGTGGTGATCATATCTATGGAAGGATGTCATGGCTGTTACCACGTTGTTAATATCTACCTATCCCAGATCGATCTATCAGTTTAGTTTATTGTCACGTGTACTGAGGTTGCGTACTAACCAGTTAACGGAGAGACAATACATGATTACAATTGAGCCATTCACAGTGTATAAAACAAGGGGTCACAGTTTAAGGATAAGGGGAAATCTTTTAGGACCGAGATGAGAAAAACATTTTTCACACAGAGAGTGGTGAATCTCTGGAATTCTCTGCCACAGAAGGTAGTTGAGGCCAGTTCATTGGCTATATTTAAGAGGGAGTTAGATGTGGCCTTTGTGGCTAAAGGGATCAGGGGGTATGGAGAGAATGCAGTTACAGGATACTGAGTTGGATGATCAGCCATGATCATATTGAATGGCGGTGCAGGCTCGAAGGGCCGAAAGGCCTACTCCTGCACCTATTTTCTATGTTTCTATGTTTCAATGTTTCTATCGATACATGATAAGGGAATAACATTTAGTGCAAGGTAAAGCCAGCAAAGTCCGATCAAAGATAGTCCGAGGGTCACCACTGAGGTAGATAGTAGTTTAGGACTGCTCTCTAGTTGTGATAGGATGGTTCAATTGTCTGCAACCATTTTGCCCCGCAGGTCAATGATGAACATTTTACCTGTCTCTTCTTCAGGTTACTTATCTATTGCCATTTTCTATCACTTTAATTTACTGAACTTCCCTTCACCAAGCTCCCAGCATTGCTAAATATTTAGTTTAACATGTTCACTGCCGCGTTTTTTTTTTTGGTATTAGTATATCGGAGAAGAAACCCTGTTGTATTAATATATCAGAGAAGAAAGTGTGGGAAGAAATTCTCGATAGTGGCAATATATTAGAGAGCATTGTATGGGGTATTCCTTGGGATTTTAATACATCAAATAGCAAAGTGCAGTTTATTCTATGCAATATTAATATAGCAGATAGAGCAGTTTTTTTGGGAGGGTAGACAGTAGTTCAGGATTGCTCTCTGGTTGTGGTAGGATGACTCAGCAGGGAAGCAGGGAAATGAATCTAAAGGTGTGCTCGAATCTTGAACCCTGAATCTGAAGGTGTGCGTTTTCACACTTTTGCCTGATGAGAGAGGGGAGAAGAGGGAGAGGCCAGGGTGCGACTCGTCCTTGATTATGCATGCTGGCGTTGCCGAGGCAGCGTGAGGTTTAAATGGAGTCAATGGAAGGGAGGTTGGTTTGTGTGATGGTCTGAGCTGCGTCCACAATTCGCTACAATTTCTTGTGGTCTTGGATGCAACTGTTCCGAAACCAAGCTATGATCTCGGCTAGGTCGACCAGATTTAAACTAGCAACTGTTGTGCTTTCTTACACATCTAGGATAGGTCGATGGGCCCAATCCTGTGGATTGTTATAGGACAGGACAGTGCATTCCTGAAGGCATCATTACACCAGATAGGAGTGCTGGCTGCATTCATTGTAGTGTTAACATATCAGATGGGGCAGCTGGGTTTATTCCCTATACGGCTAATATGTATGATATGGGTACTAGCCATGGTATTATTAAGTCTTCACACTGTACACCCCACATTGTTAGAATGCCTGAGAGGGCACCATTGTTCAGATCTTAGGGTGCTGATACATCAAATGAGAGAGTAGAGTCTATTTCCTATGGTAGTAATATCCCAGATAGCATATCTCCGGCCCGACCCTGGAGATTCGGAGGTTCCAGCCGCGGGTCTGGTGGACGGTGACACCGGGAGCTCGGGGGTCCCTGGTGGGAGACCGCTTTTCGGAGCTTCCGCAACGGCGACTTCTCCCGCCCGAGTTGCAGGGTTGAGGATGACCTGGAGCATCACCCGGCGCGGCTTTAAATGGCCGCGGGACTTATTTACCATCGACCCGCCAGGGGCTTTGACTTTGACATCGGGAGGAGAATGAGGAGTGCAGGGGAGAGATAAGACTTTGCCTTCCATCACAGTGAGGAGGAGATTCGCTGTGATGGATGTTTGTGTAAATAGTGTGGTGTCTTGGTTCTTCTTCTTGCTTGTATGACTGCAGAAACTAAATTTCGTTGGAACTTCTGGGTTCAAATGACAACAAATAAAATCTAATCTAATCTAATCTAATCTATTGGTTCTATGTTTCAATGGTTCAATTGTGCTTTATTGTCACATGTACAAATGCACAGTGAAATTATTTTCTTAGAAACAGTCTAACAGAGTTTTATCTAAGCACAACCCCCCCCGATTAGTTAAGTGCACTGAAATAGTCCACTGAGACTGCATGCTAGAGGCGTTATGTTTTGGCGCCATTTTCAAAGTCCAGTCCGCGCTCTAGTTCTTATGAGCGGTGCTTGATCCAGGCAAGCCCAAGGCTGCTGTAGGGCCTCCAGCCAATGTATAAGAGTCAACATCGTGAACAACGGTACAGTAGATGAGGTTGGAGGAGGTGCGAGTGAACCCTTTGCCTAACCGAGACTGCGAGCCCTTGATGGTAAGTCCGCAGGAAGCGGTGGGAGCGATCCCAGGCAAGGGATCCGCTCTGATGTTAAGTCCGTGCCCCGCGGTGGGGCTCACGACAGTCCAAGAAGGCCTCCAGCTCCAGCGATGGTAGGCGGCAGAGCCCGGAGAATGTGATCCGAAAATTGATCACATCTCCGGGAAGGTAGGAACTTGAAAAAAGTTTCCCCCGATCCCCTCCCCCCACATAAAACAAACCGAAGTACATTAAAACAAACTTTTAACAAGTGCTAAAAATAACAAAAAGATGAAAAAACAGACTGCCGGCAGGGCTGCCATCTCCCCGGTGCCCCTGGTGGTATAACAATGTCACGTATATTGAGATATAGTGAAAAACATTGTTTTGTGTGCCTTCCAGCAAATCATAACAAATATGAGTACATCAGGTAGTGCACAAGAGAAAATAAACTAAGCCCACGAGGTGCAATAAAATAAGCACAAGAGAAAATAAGCAGGGAAAATGCTGGGAACTATAGGCCGGTGAGTTTAACATCTGTAGTGGGAAAGTTACTGGAGAGTATTCTGAGGGATAGGTTATACAGGAATTTGGATGGGCAAGGGCTGATTAGGGATAGTCAGCAGGGTTTTGTACGTGGGAGGTTGTGAATCTGATTTATTTTTTTGAAGACGTGACCAAAAAGGTCGATGGGGGCAGAGCTGTAGATGCTGTGTACATGGATTCAGTAAGGCATTCGACAAGGTTCCGCATGGTAGGCTGCTCTGGAATGTTAGATCGCATAGAGTTCCAAGGAGATAGCTGAATGGATAGCAAATTGGCTCCATGGAAGGAAGCAGAGGGTGATGGTGGAAGGTCGCTTCTCGGACTGGAGGCCTGTGACTAGTGTGCATCAGTGTTCGGGCCCATTACTGGGCTGGGCCCATTAGCTGGTCCCATTATTGTTTGTCATCAATGATTTGGATGAGAACATGCAGGGCAAGATTAGCAAGTTTGCTGATGATACAAAAGTGAGTGGTTTTGCAGATAGTGAAGATGGTTGTGAAAGATTGCAGCAGGATCTGGATCGATTGCCCAGGTGGGTTAATGGTTGATGGAATTTAATACAGAGAATTGTGCGGTGTTGCATTTTGGGACGTCGAACAAGGGCAGGATCTCTACAGTAAATGGTAGGCCTCTGGGTAGTGTTGTGGAGCAGAGGGATTTAGGAGTACAATTGCATGGTTCCTTGAATGTCGAGTCGCAGGTAGATAAGGTGATCAAAAAGGGTTTTGGTACATTGGCCTTCATCAGTCAGAGTATTGAGTATAGAAGATGGGAGGTCATGTTGCAGTTCTATAAGACATTGGTGAGACAGTTTTTAGAATATTCACTGGCCTGGGCACCATGTTAACGGAAAGATATTGTCAAGCTTGCAAGGGTTCTGACAAGATTTACGAAGATGTTGCCAGGACTAGAGGGTGTGAACTATTGGGAGAGGTTGAGTAGGCTGGGTCTCTATTCCTTGGAGCGCAGGAGGATGAGTGGGCATATTTTAGAGGTGTACAAATCATGAGAGGAATAGATCAGGTAGATGCATAGATTCTCTTGCCCAGAGTCTGGAAATCGAGGACCAGAGGACATAGGTTCAAGGTGAAGAGGAAAAGATTTAATAGGAATCCGTGGGTAATGTTTTCACACAGATGGTGGTGGGTGTATGGAACAAGCTACCAGAGGGGGTAGTTGAGGCTGGGACTATCCCATCGTTTAAGAAACAGTTAGACAGGTACATGGATAGGACAGGTTTAGAGAGATATGGACCAAGTGTAGGCAGGTGGGACTAGAGTAACTGGGACATTGTTGACCAGTGTGGGCAAGTTGGGCCGAAGGGCCTGTTTCCACACTGTATCACTCTATGACTCTATGGCTCTATGAATCTAAACAGAGTGCAGATTACAGAATTACAGCTACAGAGAAAATGCAGATTTAAAAAAGTGCACGAGCTGTAACAAGGTAGATTGGAAGGTTGGGAATTCATCCTTAGCCTTTGAGAGATCTGTCGAAGAGTCTGAGAAGATGGGGAAGAAGCTGTTCCTGAATCAGGCGGTGGGCACTTAAAAGCTTTTGTATTTTACTCGCGGAAAACTTTTCATCATGCTGAAAATTTTTTCGTGACCTAGCTGAGGCCGCGGGTAGACGGGAACCTCCCTCAAGCATGAAGGAGAGTTCCAGCCACCTTATACGACCTCCTAGGATCTCGTGTCGAACATGCTGCGAGTTTGAGTTCAGGGCAAACTCTTCTAAACTCGCAGATTCGGTCGCCCAAATGGGACAGGCCCTTAACTCAGTGGGATAAACATCATCTCTGGAGAGAAGGAATGGGTGGTGCTTTGGGTCGAGACCCTTCTTCACAGTGAAGAAGGGTCTTGATGCCAAATGTCTGATGCTGTCTAACCCGCTGAGTTACTCCAGCATTTTGTGTTTACCTTCAATTTAAACCAGCATCTATATTTATTTCCTATATATTCCTATATATTCTATGCGGTATTCATATAGCAGATGGATCAGTAATGATCTATTCCCTGTGGTATTAATATATCCCATTGCACAGTCTATTCACCAATGTGTTAATATAACTGATAGGATAGAAACACACCGGGGCGATGTTTTAAATTAGGTATCATAGTGTAGTCTATTCCCTGCGGTGATAATACTTTGAGAAATACCATTTTGATACTCCCATCTCATAGCTAAGAGAACGGTCGGTGCTTTCCCTGTTGTGGGAATACATCAGATATATTTGCATTTCCCATGTTGTATCTTCGAGGAACTATTACTACATCAGATTGAAGAAGAGACCCAACCCAAAACGTTGTTTGTGCATTCCCTCTACTGATACTGCCTGACCCGCTGAGTTCCTCCAGCACTTTGTTTTTTTTGCGTCAAGATTCGAGAATGTACAGTCCCTTGTGTCAGCACTTTAAAACAAATCTTTCTACCCTGTTAGACACAAAATGCTGGAGTAACTCAGCGGGTTAGACAGCATCTGTGGAGAAAAGGAATAGGTGACTTTTCGGGTTGTGACCCTTCTCCAGACTGAGAGTCAGGGGAGAGGGAAAGGAACGATATAGACAGTGATACAGAGAGATACAGCACAAATGAATGAAAAACATACAAAAAAGTAATGATGATAAGGGAACCAGCCCATTGTGAGCTGGGCTAGGTGAAAACGTGTTACAGACAATGAAACTCACCAGGACAATATTGAAATGTTCCCCATGTTGGGGGAGTACAGAACCAGGGGTCACAGTTTAAGAATAAGGGGTAGGCCATTTAGGACTGAGATGAGTAAAAACCTTTTCACCCAGAGAGTTGTGAATCTGTAGAATTCTCTGCCACAGGAGGCCAATTCACTGGATGTGTTCAAGAGAGAGTTAGATGTAACTCTTAGGGCTAACGGAATCAAGGGATATGGGGAGAAAGCAGCAACGGGGTACTGATTTTGGATGATCAGCCATGATCATATTGGATGGTGGTGCTGGCTCGAAGGGGCTACTCCTGCACCTATTTTCTATGTTTCTATGAAACTAGTCCACATTTCTACCCTGTTACTTTTTTCCTGACATTTAAAAACAAAAGGGAAATAACAGAACAAAATAGAATCTATTTCTCTTGAGCTGTAATGGGTCGCAGATGGTGGAGACATTATTCTGCTCGTCGGCACAGCTTGATGCTGTCCTTTCATTGTTTACGTTTCAGACAGAGCAGGACAGCATGGTGCATCTCAGCATGAGAGTGCAATGTAGCCACGGGGTGTGTGAGTGGGTGAGTGGGTGGGTGAGTGAGTGGTTGAGTGGGTGGGTGGGTGAGTGGGTGGGTGGGTGGGTGAGTGGGTGGGTGGGTGGGTGGGTGAGTGGGTGGGTGGGTGGGTGGGTGAGTGGGTGGGTGGGTGAGTGGGTGGGTGAGTGGGTGGGTGGGTGAGTGGGTGGGTGAGTGAGTGTGTGGGTGAGTGGGTGGGTGAGTGGGTGGGTTTGTGGTTGTGTGACTGAGTGGGTGAGTGGGTGAGTGGGTGAGTGAGTGAGTGGGTGAGTGGGTGGGTGAGTGGGTGAGTGAGTGGGTGAGTGAGTGAGTGGGTGGGTGAGTGGGTGAGTGGGTGGGTGAGTGGGTGGGTGAGTGGGTGGGTGAGTGAGTGGGTGAGTGGGTGGGTGGGTGTGTGACTGAGTGGGTGAGTGGGTGGGTGAGTGGGTGGGTGAGTGGGTGGGTGGGTGGGTTTGTGGTTGTGTGACTGAGCGGGTGAGTGGGTGGGTGGGTGGGTTTGTGGTTGTGTGACTGAGTGGGTGAGTGGGTGAGTGGGTGGGTGAGTGAGTGGGTGTGGGTGAGTGGGTGTGGGTGAGTGAGTGGGTGAGTGGGTGGGTGGGTGAGTGGGTGAGTGAGTGAGTGGGTGAGTGGGTGAGTGGGTGGGTTTGTGGTTGTGTGACTGAGTGGGTGAGTGGGTGGGTGACTGAGTGGGTGTGGGTGAGTGGGTGTGGGTGAGTGAGTGGGTGAGTGGGTGGGTGGGTGAGTGGGTGAGTGAGTGAGTGGGTGAGTGGGTGAGTGGGTGGGTTTGTGGTTGTGTGACTCAGTGGGTGAGTGGGTGGGTGAGTGAGTGGGTGTGGGTGAGTGGGTGGGTGGGTGAGTGGGTGGGTGAGTGGGTGGGTGAGTGGGTGGGTGGGTGAGTGGGTGAGTGAGTGGGTGGGTGTGTGACTGAGTGGGTGAGTGGGTGGGTGAGTGAGTGGGTGAGTGAGTGGGTGAGTGGGTGGGTGGGTGGGTGGGTGAGTGAGTGGGTGGGTGAGTGGGTGGGTGAGTGGGTGGGTGAGTGAGTGGGTGTGGGTGAGTGAGTGGGTGGGTGGGTGAGTGGGTGGGTGAGTGGGTGAGTGGGTGGGTGAGTGGGTGTGGGTGAGTGGGTGAGTGGGTGTGGGTGAGTGGGTGAGTGGGTGGGTGAGTGAGTGGGTGTGGGTGAGTGATTGGGTGGGTGGGTGAGTGTGTGAGTGGGTGGGTGGTGGGTTGGTGAGTGGGTGGGTGAGTGGGTGTGGGTGAGTGGGTGGGTGAGTGGGTGAGTGGGTGGGTGAGTGGGTGAGTGGGTGGGTGAGTGAGTGGGTGAGTGGGTGGGTGACCCCTCTACTCCACTCATTTTACTATTGGGTGCTGTGACATGTTGCAAACAGAGCAGAGATGGTAACCCTGCATCCTCCCCTTATATCAAAGATCAATGCTGTCATTCCCACATCCGTGGCCTCATCCCCCTTCCTGAAAGCTTCTCCATGTGGTTTTTAACAAATGCCAACTGGATATTTGGGAGAAGGGAATTGATTTAAAAAATCCTCTTGCGCAGTCATTTAATTCTGTTCCTTGCCTCGTTTCGGCTTCAGAGAGCCACTCTTGGCTTTCATGGTTACAACACATTCTTTCCCCGCTCCACCCACAGACTCCACATCTGGATGGATTATCTCAACTTATCAAGTTGCATTTATTATTGTAGAGCTGTTTGAAGATCTCTAACAGATGAGGCACCAACATATAAACAACTGCAAAAATGTGCCTATGGTTGAAAGGCAAGATTTCCATCATGGTTTTCAGCTCAGGCTTGATGGGGAGGGATTAGCCTTCATCACCGCTCATATGTCTTACTTTCTCCTTCCGTAAATGACTTGGTCTTGAATTCCCTCTTGCTGACAGTAATGCCCATTCTGATTAATACTACCTTCTCTCTATGTGCTGTGTCCTCAGTCCCCTCGCTCGACTCTGACTGCCGACCCTGGTTTGTTCTGCTTCTTCCTACTATTATTTATGTCTGAAGAGTTAAGCCCCTGTCCCACTTAGGAAACCTGAACGGAACCCTCTGGAGACTTTGCGCCCCACCCAAGGTTTCCGTGCGGTTCCCGGAGGTTTTTGTCAGTCTCCCTACCTGCTTCCACTACCTGCAACCTCCGGCAACCACCTGCAACCTCCGGGAACCGCACGGAAACCTTGGGTGGGGCGCAAAGTCTCCAGAGGTTTCCGTTCAGGTTTCCTAAGTAGGACAGGGGCATTAGATTTAGCTCTTCGGGCTAACGGAATCAAGGGATTATGGGGTGGAAGAAGGAACGGGGTACTGATTTTAGATGATCAGCCATGATCATATTGAATGGCGGCGCTGGCTCGAAGGGCCGAATGGCCCACTCTTGCACCTATTGTCTATGTTTCTATGCTTCTATGTTTATTCCCCACCCCTCTACTTTCAGTCTGACGAACGGTTCTGACCCAAAACGTCACCCATCCTTTTTCTCCAGAGATGCTGCTTGACCTGCAGCGTTACTGCAGCACATTGTGTCCATCCCTTGCTCCCCTCACTGTGCACTTGTGACCATGTATCCAGACACAGGCCCATTGCCATTTTTAACTTTGCCGAACCGGAAGGAGATTGAGAATAGAAACATAGAAACATAGAAAATAGGTGCAGGAGTAGGCCATTCGGCCCTTCGAGCCTGCACCGCCATTCAATATGATCATGGCTGATCATCCAACTCAGTATCCTGTACCTGCCTTCTCTCCATACCCTCTGATCCCCTTAGCCACAAGGGCCACATCTAACTCCCTCTTAAATATAGCCAATGAACTGGCCTCAACTACCCTCTGTGGCAGAGAGTTCCACAGATTCACCACTCTCTGTGTGAAAAAGGTTTTTGTCATCTCGGTTTTAAAGGATTTCCCCCTTATCCTTAAGCTGTGACCCCTTGTCCTGGACATCCCCAACATCGGGACCAATCTTCCTGCATCTAGCCTGTCCAACCCCTTAAGAATTTTGTAAGTTTCTATAAGATCCCCTCTCAATCTCCTAAATTCTAGAGAGTATAAACCAAGTCTATCCAGTCTTTCTTCATAAGACAGTCCTGACATCCCAGGAATCAGTCTGGTGAACCTTCTCTGCACTCCCTCTAGGGCAATAATGTCCTTCCTCAGATTTGGAGACCAAAACTGTACGCAATCTGATTGAATGCTGCCAGAACATCAACCTTGCTCTCGATGCCAGCAAGATCAAGGAGTTTGTTGAAGGGGAAAGCCAAGGATCCACCAACCTGTCTCATTGACGGGTTGGCGGTGAAGAGAGTCAACAACTTCAACTTCCTGGTCTTGCATATCTCTGAAGATCCACCCTGGAACCAGCACACTGATTCAATCATAACTAAAGCATTTCAAGTCCTCTATTTCCTTAGAAGATGTCGACAAATACTCCCTTGAACTTCTGCAGATGTACGGTAGATAGCGAGCATGTTGACTCGTTGCCTCACAACCTGGTCGGGCAACTCAAATGCCCAGGAATGAAGGAGATTACAAAAAGTGGTGGGCACTGATCTCCCCACCATTGAAAGGCACTGCCTTACAAAGACAGCCAGCATCATCAAAGACCCACACCAGCAGAGCCACACTCTCATTTCACTCCTAACATCGGGAAGAACTTATTGGATTCCGAATCCTTGGCCACCGAGTTCAAGTTTCTTCCCAAAGACCAAGTTCTTGAACAAGATTCAAGATTCAAGAGACATTTATTGTCACATGCACCAATTGGCACAGTGAAATTTGGGGTCACCATACAGCCATACCAATAAAAAAAGAACACAACGGGATAGTATTTTAACATAAACATCCCCAGCACAGAAGAATCAAAGTTTCCTACTGTGAGGGAAAGCCCAAAGTTCAGCCATCCTCCTCTTTGATGTTCTTTGATGACACTACACAGCATTAACATCACACTATGGACACTAACATCACACTGAAAATTAACTTCAAATATCAACTATGGGCTGTCTTGATGGCGCTAAAGACAGGGCAATTTTGCACTAATATAGTCATAGTGTGGAAACAGGCTCTTTGGCCCAACCTGTCCAACATATAAGAAACAGTTAGACAGGTACATGGATAGGACAGGTTTGGAGGGATATGGACCAAACGCGGGCAAGTGTAACTGGCCCATATCCCTCCAAACCTGTCCTATCCATGTACCTGTCTAACTGTTTCTTATATGTTGGAATAGTCCCTGCTTCAACTACCTCCTCTGGCAGCTTGTTCCATGCACCCACCAAATTTGTGGCCAAGCTGGCCATCCGCGAATCACGGCGCCAGGCGGAAGAGGGCTTTGCCCGAGTTGGCTGCCTGTCCCTTTTACGGGGGTATGTCCGCGCCCTGGGCGGGGGGGGGGGGGGTTAGAAAGGGACTACGCCCTGTCCACGGGCGCTGTGGGGGATTTCCGGGACCGCTGGGCACCGCAGGGGGTTGAATGCATCCTCAATAAGGATTGTAACATAGTTGATAGTAGTTTATT